>NW_028277179.1:301581-603162 GCF_051122295.1 Plectrocnemia conspersa | reverse complement strand
AATTTTGAGTATCGCATAGAACTAACGTGCAGCCCCTATACATTATGTTTAAAAAAAATATATAAAATTTTTTTTCAAAATGGCGGCTAATGTAAAAATTCAAAGTGTCATAACTTTGCTAAATGAAATCCTACTAAAAAATGTTTAATGCAAAAAGTGTTTGGAATTTTAATTTGCATATAAAAGCAATTTTTAATTATTTTTTTTTTAATAAAAACCGAGTCTTACCATATATTGACCGAGACCTCGAACGAGCTTTTATGCGACTCTGCATATAGTTAACGCTCGTATGAGGCTTCTATTCAAGAAATCGACTTGAATTTTTTATACAAAATAGAGCTTTCGACTATACTTACGATACTATAAAAAAAAATTAAAAATTAAAAAATAAAAGTATTTTTTTTTCAAAACACGTTTAGTGTGATGAGTCGATCGACCCACCATACATACGCTCATAAGATTTTCAATATAGTTTAGGTCAGTGTGAGCTTATTTATACATATTTGAATTACAATTTTTGTGACAGTATAGAATTCTTAAGCATCCTGTGTATGTTTGTTAGCAAAATCCATTTTGTCAATTTTTTGCAAAATGACGACAAGTATTAAAATTCAATCACTTATAACTCAGTAGTGTTGAATTTTGGCAAAAAGGTCTCTATACATGAAATGTTGAGAAGCCTAAAGTTCATCTAAGTAAAATATAAAAAATATATATTTTTGCTTGAAAACAAGCGATGTATCAGTTCGATCGTACCCCCATACTAGCCATTTTGAGACTTTCGGAAGAGTTAACGCTCTTAACTGTTTGGTTTCGAAGATAAAAATTTAAATTTTGAGTATCGCATAGAACTAACGTGCAGCCCCTATACGTTATGTTTAAAAAAAATATATAAAATTTTTTTTTAAAATGGCGGCTAATGTAAAAATTCAAAGTGTCATAACTTTGCTAAATAAAATCCTACTAAAAAATGTTTAATGCAAAAAGTGTTTGGAATTTTAATTTGCATATAAAAGCAATTTTTAATTATTTTTTTTTTTATAAAAACCGAGTCTTACCATATATTGACCGAGACCTCGAACGAGCTTTTATGCGACTCTGCATATATTTAACGCTCGTATGAGGCTTCTATTCAAGAAATCGACTTGAATTTTTTATACAAAATAGAGCTTTCGACTATACTTACGATACTATAAAAAAAAATTAAAAATTAAAAAATAAAAGTATTTTTTTTTCAAAACACGTTTAGTGTGATGAGTCGTATCTATATATCCCACCATACATACGCTCATAAGATTTTCAATATAGTTTAGGTCAGTGTGAGCTTATTTATACATATTTGAATTTCAATTTTTGTGACAGTATAGAATTCTTAAGCATCCTGTGTATGTTTGTTAGCAAAATCCATTTTGTCAATTTTTTGCAAAATGACGACAAGTATTAAAATTCAATCACTTATAACTCAGTAGTGTTGAATTTTGGCAAAAAGGTCTCTATACATGAAATGTTGAGAAGCCTAAAGTTCATCTAAGTAAAATATAAAAAATATATATTTTTGCTTGAAAACAAGCGATGTATCAGTTCGATCGTACCCCCATACTAGCCATTTTGAGACTTTCGGAAGAGTTAACGCTCTTAACTGTTTGGTTTCGAAGATAAAAATTTAAATTTTGAGTATCGCATAGAACTAACGTGCAGCCCCTATACGTTATGTTTAAAAAAAATATATAAAATTTTTTTTCAAAATGGCGGCTAATGTAAAAATTCAAAGTGTCATAACTTTGCTAAATGAAATCCTACTAAAAAATGTTTAATGCAAAAAGTGTTTGGAATTTTAATTTGCATATAAAAGCAATTTTTAATTATTATTTTTTTAATAAAAACCGAGTCTTACCATATATTGACCGAGACCTCGAACGAGCTTTTATGCGACTCTGCATATAGTTAACGTTAGTATGAGGCTTCTATTCAAGAAATCGACTTGAATTTTTTATACAAAATAGAGCTTTCGACTATACTTACGATACTATAAAAAAAAATTAAAAATTAAAAAATAAAAGTATTTTTTTTTCAAAACACGTTTAGTGTGATGAGTCGATCGACCCACCATACATACGCTCATAAGATTTTCAATATAGTTTAGGTCAGTGTGAGCTTATTTATACATATTTGAATTTCAATTTTTGTGACAGTATAGAATTCTTAAGCAACCTGTGTATGTTTGTTAGCAAAATCCATTTTGTCAATTTTTTGCAAAATGACGACAAGTATTAAAATTCAATCACTTATAACTCAGTAGTGTTGAATTTTGGCAAAAAGGTCTCTATACATGAAATGTTGAGAAGTCTAAAGTTCATCTAAGTAAAATATAAAAAATATATATTTTTGCTTGAAAACAAGCGATGTATCAGTTCGATCGTACCCCCATACTAGCCATTTTGAGACTTTCGGAAGAGTTAACGCTCTTAACTGTTTGGTTTCGAAGATAAAAATTTAAATTTTGAGTATCGCATAGAACTAACGTGCAGCCCCTATACGTTATGTTTAAAAAAAATATATAAAATTTTTTTTCAAAATGGCGGCTAATGTAAAAATTCAAAGTGTCATAACTTTGCTAAATGAAATCCTACTAAAAAATGTTTAATGCAAAAAGTGTTTGGAATTTTAATTTTCATATAAAAGCAATTTTTAATTATTTTTTTTTTAATAAAAACCGAGTCTTACCATATATTGACCGAGACCTCGAACGAGCTTTTATGCGACTCTGCATATAGTTAACGCTCGTATGAGGCTTCTATTCAAGAAATCGACTTGAATTTTTTATACAAAATAGAGCTTTCGACTATACTTACGATACTATAAAAAAAAATTAAAAATTAAAAAATAAAAGTATTTTTTTTTCAAAACACGTTTAGTGTGATGAGTCGTATCTATATATCCCACCATACATACGCTCATAAGATTTTCAATATAGTTTAGGTCAGTGTGAGCTTATTTATACATATTTGAATTTCAATTTTTGTGACAGTATAGAATTCTTAAGCATCCTGTGTATGTTTGTTAGCAAAATCCATTTTGTCAATTTTTTGCAAAATGACGACAAGTATTAAAATTCAATCACTTATAACTCAGTAGTGTTGAATTTTGGCAAAAAGGTCTCTATACATGAAATGTTGAGAAGCCTAAAGTTCATCTAAGTAAAATATAAAAAATATATATTTTTGCTTGAAAACAAGCGATGTATCAGTTCGATCGTACCCCCATACTAGCCATTTTGAGACTTTCGGAAGAGTTAACGCTCTTAACTGTTTGGTTTCGAAGATAAAAATTTAAATTTTGAGTATCGCATAGAACTAACGTGCAGCCCCTATACGTTATGTTTAAAAAAAATATATAAATTTTTTTTTCAAAATGGCGGCTAATGTAAAAATTCAAAGTGTCATAACTTTGCTAAATGAAATCCTACTAAAAAATGTTTAATGCAAAAAGTGTTTGGAATTTTAATTTGCATATAAAAGCAATTTTTAATTATTTTTTTTTTAATAAAAACCGAGTCTTACCATATATTGACCGAGACCTCGAACGAGCTTTTATGCGACTCTGCATATAGTTAACGCTCGTATGAGGCTTCTATTCAAGAAATCGACTTGAATTTTTTATACAAAATAGAGCTTTCGACTATACTTACGATACTATAAAAAAAAATTAAAAATTAAAAAATAAAAGTATTTTTTTTTCAAAACACGTTTAGTGTGATGAGTCGATCGACCCACCATACATACGCTCATAAGATTTTCAATATAGTTTAGGTCAGTGTGAGCTTATTTATACATATTTGAATTTCAATTTTTGTGACAGTATAGAATTCTTAAGCATCCTGTGTATGTTTGTTAGCAAAATCCATTTTGTCAATTTTTTGCAAAATGACGACAAGTATTAAAATTCAATCACTTATAACTCAGTAGTGTTGAATTTTGGCAAAAAGGTCTCTATACATGAAATGTTGAGAAGCCTAAAGTTCATCTAAGTAAAATATAAAAAATATATATTTTTGCTTGAAAACAAGCGATGTATCAGTTCGATCGTACCCCCATACTAGCCATTTTAAGACTTTCGGAAGAGTTAACGCTCTTAACTGTTTGGTTTCGAAGAAAAAAATTTAAATTTTGAGTATCGCATAGAACTAACGTGCAGCCCCTATACATTATGTTTAAAAAAAATATATAAAAATTTTTTTCAAAATGGCGGCTAATGTAAAAATTCAAATTGTCATAACTTTGCTAAATGAAATCCTACTAAAAAATGTTTAATGCAAAAAGTGTTTGGAATTTTAATTTGCATATAAAAGCAATTTTTAATTATTTTTTTTTTAATAAAAACCGAGTCTTACCATATATTGACCGAGACCTCGAACGAGCTTTTATGCGACTCTGCATATAGTTAACGCTCGTATGAGGCTTCTATTCAAGAAATCGACTTGAATTTTTTATACAAAATAGAGCTTTCGACTATACTTACGATACTATAAAAAAAAATTAAAAATTAAAAAATAAAAGTATTTTTTTTTCAAAACACGTTTAGTGTGATGAGTCGATCGACCCACCATACATACGCTCATAAGATTTTCAATATAGTTTAGGTCAGTGTGAGCTTATTTATACATATTTGAATTTCAATTTTTGTGACAGTATAGAATTCTTAAGCATCCTGTGTATGTTTGTTAGCAAAATCCATTTTGTCAATTTTTTGCAAAATGACGACAAGTATTAAAATTCAATCACTTATAACTCAGTAGTGTTGAATTTTGGCAAAAAGGTCTCTATACATAAAATGTTGAGAAGCCTAAAGTTCATCTAAGTAAAATATAAAAAATATATATTTTTGCTTGAAAACAAGCGATGTATCAGTTCGATCGTACCCCCATACTAGCCATTTTGAGACTTTCGGAAGAGTTAACGCTCTTAACTGTTTGGTTTCGAAGATAAAAATTTAAATTTTGAGTATCGCATAGAACTAACGTGCAGCCCCTATACGTTATGTTTAAAAAAAATATATAAAATTTTTTTTTAAAATAGCGGCTAATGTAAAAATTCAAAGTGTCATAACTTTGCTAAATAAAATCCTACTAAAAAATGTTTAATGCAAAAAGTGTTTGGAATTTTAATTTGCATATAAAAGCAATTTTTAATTATTTTTTTTTTTATAAAAACCGAGTCTTACCATATATTGACCGAGACCTCGAACGAGCTTTTATGCGACTCTGCATATAGTTAACGCTCGTATGAGGCTTCTATAGAAGAAATCGACTTGAATTTTTTATACAAAATAGAGCTTTCGACTATACTTACGATACTATAAAAAAAAATTAAAAATTAAAAAATAAAAGTATTTTTTTTTCAAAACACGTTTAGTGTGATGAGTCGATCGACCCACCATACATACGCTCATAAGATTTTCAATATAGTTTAGGTCAGTGTGAGCTTATTTATACATATTTGAATTTCAATTTTTGTGACAGTATAGAATTCTTAAGCATCCTGTGTATGTTTGTTAGCAAAATCCATTTTGTCAATTTTTTGCAAAATGACGACAAGTATTAAAATTCAATCACTTATAACTCAGTAGTGTTGAATTTTGGCAAAAAGGTCTCTATACATGAAATGTTGAGAAGCCTAAAGTTCATCTAAGTAAAATATAAAAAATATATATTTTTGCTTGAAAACAAGCGATGTATCAGTTCGATCGTACCCCCATACTAGCCATTTTGAGACTTTCGGAAGAGTTAACGCTCTTAACTGTTTGGTTTCGAAGATAAAAATTTAAATTTTGAGTATCGCATAGAACTAACGTGCAGCCCCTATACGTTATGTTTAAAAAAAATATATAAAATTTTTTTTCAAAATGGCGGCTAATGTAAAAATTCAAAGTGTCATAACTTTGCTAAATGAAATCCTACTAAAAAATGTTTAATGCAAAAAGTGTTTGGAATTTTAATTTGCATATAAAAGCAATTTTTAATTATTATTTTTTTAATAAAAACCGAGTCTTACCATATATTGACCGAGACCTCGAACGAGCTTTTATGCGACTCTGCATATAGTTAACGTTAGTATGAGGCTTCTATTCAAGAAATCGACTTGAATTTTTTATACAAAATAGAGCTTTCGACTATACTTACGATACTATAAAAAAAAATTAAAAATTAAAAAATAAAAGTATTTTTTTTTCATAACACGTTTAGTGTGATGAGTCGATCGACCCACCATACATACGCTCATAAGATTTTCAATATAGTTTAGGTCAGTGTGAGCTTGTTTATACATATTTGAATTTCAATTTTTGTGACAGTATAGAATTCTTAAGCAACCTGTGTATGTTTGTTAGCAAAATCCATTTTGTCAATTTTTTGCAAAATGACGACAAGTATTAAAATTCAATCACTTATAACTCAGTAGTGTTGAATTTTGGCAAAAAGGTCTCTATACATGAAATGTTGAGAAGCCTAAAGTTCATCTAAGTAAAATATAAAAAATATATATTTTTGCTTGAAAACAAGCGATGTATCAGTTCCATCGTACCCCCATACTAGCCATTTTGAGACTTTCGGAAGAGTTAACGCTCTTAACTGTTTGGTTTCGAAGATAAAAATTTAAATTTTGAGTATCGCATAGAACTAACGTGCAGCCCCTATACGTTATGTTTAAAAAAAATATATAAAATTTTTTTTTAAAATGGCGGCTAATGTAAAAATTCAAAGTGTCATAACTTTGCTAAATGAAATCCTACTAAAAAATGTTTAATGCAAAAAGTGTTTGGAATTTTAAATTGCATATAAAAGCAATTTTTAATTATTTTTTTTTTAATAAAAACCGAGTCTTACCATATATTGACCGAGACCTCGAACGAGCTTTTATGCGACTCTGCATATATTTAACGCTCGTATGAGGCTTCTATTCAAGAAATCGACTTGAATTTTTTATACAAAATAGAGCTTTCGACTATACTTACGATACTATAAAAAAAAATTAAAAATTAAAAAATAAAAGTATTTTTTTTTCAAAACACGTTTAGTGTGATGAGTCGTATCTATATATCCCACCATACATACGCTCATAAGATTTTCAATATAGTTTAGGTCAGTGTGAGCTTATTTATACATATTTGAATTTCAATTTTTGTGACAGTATAGAATTCTTAAGCATCCTGTGTATGTTTGTTAGCAAAATCCATTTTGTCAATTTTTTGCAAAATGACGACAAGTATTAAAATTCAATCACTTATAACTCAGTAGTGTTGAATTTTGGCAAAAAGGTCTCTATACATGAAATGTTGAGAAGTCTAAAGTTCATCTAAGTAAAATATAAAAAATATATATTTTTGCTTGAAAACAAGCGATGTATCAGTTCGATCGTACCCCCATACTAGCCATTTTGAGACTTTCAGAAGAGTTAACGCTCTTAACTGTTTGGTTTCGAAGATAAAAATTTAAATTTTGAGTATCGCATAGAACTAACGTGCAGCCCCTATACGTTATGTTTAAAAAAAATATAAAAAATTTTTTTTTAAAATGGCGGCTAATGTAAAAATTCAAAGTGTCATAACTTTGCTAAATGAAATCCTACTAAAAAATGTTTAATGCAAAAAGTGTTTGGAATTTTAATTTGCATATAAAAGCAATTTTTAATTATTTTTTTTTTAATAAAAACCGAGTCTTACCATATATTGACCGAGACTTCGAACGAGCTTTTATGCGACTCTGCATATAGTTAACGCTCGTATGAGGCTTCTATTTAAGAAATCGACTTGAATTTTTTATACAAAATAGAGCTTTCGACTATACTTACGATACTATAAAAAAAAATTAAAAATTAAAAAATAAAAGTATTTTTTTTTCAAAACACGTTTAGTGTGATGAGTCGTATCTATATATCCCACCATACATACGCTCATAAGATTTTCAATATAGTTTAGGTCAGTGTGAGCTTATTTATACATATTTGAATTTCAATTTTTGTGACAGTATAGAATTCTTAAGCATCCTGTGTATGTTTGTTAGCAAAATCCATTTTGTCAATTTTTTGCAAAATGACGACAAGTATTAAAATTCAATCACTTACAACTCAGTAGTGTTGAATTTTGGCAAAAAGGTCTCTATACATGAAATGTTGAGAAGCCTAAAGTTCATCTAAGTAAAATATAAAAAATATATATTTTTGCTTGAAAACAAGCGATGTATCAGTTCGATCGTACCCCCATACTAGCCATTTTGAGACTTTCGGAAGAGTTAACGCTCTTAACTGTTTGGTTTCGAAGATAAAAATTTAAATTTTGAGTATCGCATAGAACTAACGTGCAGCCCCTATACGTTATGTTTAAAAAAAATATATAAAATTTTTTTTCAAAATGGCGGCTAATGTAAAAATTCAAAGTGTCATAACTTTGCTAAATGAAATCCTACTAAAAAATGTTTAATGCAAAAAGTGTTTGGAATTTTAATTTGCATATAAAAGCAATTTTTAATTATTTTTTTTTTAATAAAAACCGAGTCTTACCATATATTGACCGAGACCTCGAACGAGCTTTTATGCGACTCTGCATATAGTTAACGCTCGTATGAGGCTTCTATTCAAGAAATCGACTTGAATTTTTTATACAAAATAGAGCTTTCGACTATACTTACGATACTATAAAAAAAAATTAAAAATTAAAAAATAAAAGTATTTTTTTTTCAAAACACGTTTAGTGTGATGAGTCGATCGACCCACCATACATACGCTCATAAGATTTTCAATATAGTTTAGGTCAGTGTGAGCTTATTTATACATATTTGAATTTCAATTTTTGTGACAGTATAGAATTCTTAAGCATCCTGTGTATGTTTGTTAGCAAAATCCATTTTGTCAATTTTTTGCAAAATGACGACAAGTATTAAAATTCAATCACTTATAACTCAGTAGTGTTGAATTTTGGCAAAAAGGTCTCTATACATGAAATGTTGAGAAGCCTAAAGTTCATCTAAGTAAAATATAAAAAATATATATTTTTGCTTGAAAACAAGCGATGTATCAGTTCGATCGTACCCCCATACTAGCCATTTTGAGACTTTCGGAAGAGTTAACGCTCTTAACTGTTTGGTTTCGAAGAAAAAAATTTAAATTTTGAGTATCGCATAGAACTAACGTGCAGCCCCTATACATTATGTTTAAAAAAAATATATTAAATTTTTTTTCAAAATGGCGGCTAATGTAAAAATTCAAAGTGTCATAACTTTGCTAAATGAAATCCTACTAAAAAATGTTTAATGCAAAAAGTGTTTGGAATTTTAATTTGCATATAAAAGCAATTTTTAATTATTTTTTTTTTAATAAAAACCGAGTCTTACCATATATTGACCGAGACCTCGAACGAGCTTTTATGCGACTCTGCATATAGTTAACGCTCGTATGAGGCTTCTATTCAAGAAATCGACTTGAATTTTTTATACAAAATAGAGCTTTCGACTATACTTACGATACTATAAAAAAAAATTAAAAATTAAAAAATAAAAGTATTTTTTTTTCAAAACACGTTTAGTGTGATGAGTCGATCGACCCACCATACATACGCTCATAAGATTTTCAATATAGTTTAGGTCAGTGTGAGCTTATTTATACATATTTGAATTTCAATTTTTGTGACAGTATAGAATTCTTAAGCATCCTGTGTATGTTTGTTAGCAAAATCCATTTTGTCAATTTTTTGCAAAATGACGACAAGTATTAAAATTCAATCACTTATAACTCAGTAGTGTTGAATTTTGGCAAAAAGGTCTCTATACATGAAATGTTGAGAAGCCTAAAGTTCATCTAAGTAAAATATAAAAAATATATATTTTTGCTTGAAAACAAGCGATGTATCAGTTCGATCGTACCCCCATACTAGCCATTTTGAGACTTTCGGAAGAGTTAACGCTCTTAACTGTTTGGTTTCGAAGAAAAAAATTTAAATTTTGAGTATCGCATAGAACTAACGTGCAGCCCCTATACATTATGTTTAAAAAAAATATATTAAATTTTTTTTCAAAATGGCGGCTAATGTAAAAATTCAAAGTGTCATAACTTTGCTAAATGAAATCCTACTAAAAAATGTTTAATGCAAAAAGTGTTTGGAATTTTAATTTGCATATAAAAGCAATTTTTAATTATTTTTTTTTTTATAAAAACCGAGTCTTACCATATATTGACCGAGACCTCGAACGAGCTTTTATGCGACTCTGCATATAGTTAACGCTCGTATGAGGCTTCTATAGAAGAAATCGACTTGAATTTTTTATACAAAATAGAGCTTTCGACTATACTTACGATACTATAAAAAAAAATTAAAAATTAAAAAATAAAAGTATTTTTTTTTCAAAACACGTTTAGTGTGATGAGTCGATCGACCCACCATACATACGCTCATAAGATTTTCAATATAGTTTAGGTCAGTGTGAGCTTATTTATTCATATTTGAATTTCAATTTTTGTGACAGTATAGAATTCTTAAGCATCCTGTGTATGTTTGTTAGCAAAATCCATTTTGTCAATTTTTTGCAAAATGACGACAAGTATTAAAATTCAATCACTTATAACTCAGTAGTGTTGAATTTTGGCAAAAAGGTCTCTATACATGAAATGTTGAGAAGCCTAAAGTTCATCTAAGTAAAATATAAAAAATATATATTTTTGCTTGAAAACAAGCGATGTATCAGTTCCATCGTACCCCCATACTAGCCATTTTGAGACTTTCAGAAGAGTTAACGCTCTTAACTGTTTGGTTTCGAAGATAAAAATTTAAATTTTGAGTATCGCATAGAACTAACGTGCAGCCCCTATACGTTATGTTTAAAAAAAATATATAAAATTTTTTTTTAAAATGGCGGCTAATGTAAAAATTCAAAGTGTCATAACTTTGCTAAATGAAATCCTACTAAAAAATGTTTAATGCAAAAAGTGTTTGGAATTTTAAATTGCATATAAAAGCAATTTTTAATTATTTTTTTTTTAATAAAAACCGAGTCTTACCATATATTGACCGAGACCTCGAACGAGCTTTTATGCGACTCTGCATATAGTTAACGCTCGTATGAGGCTTCTATTCAAGAAATCGACTTGAATTTTTTATACAAAATAGAGCTTTCGACTATACTTACGATACTATAAAAAAAAATTAAAAATTAAAAAATAAAAGTATTTTTTTTTCAAAACACGTTTAGTGTGATGAGTCGTATCTATATATCCCACCATACATACGCTCATAAGATTTTCAATATAGTTTAGGTCAGTGTGAGCTTATTTATACATATTTGAATTTCAATTTTTGTGACAGTATAGAATTCTTAAGCATCCTGTGTATGTTTGTTAGCAAAATCCATTTTGTCAATTTTTTGCAAAATGACGACAAGTATTAAAATTCAATCACTTATAACTCAGTAGTGTTGAATTTTGGCAAAAAGGTCTCTATACATGAAATGTTGAGAAGTCTAAAGTTCATCTAAGTAAAATATAAAAAATATATATTTTTGCTTGAAAACAAGCGATGTATCAGTTCGATCGTACCCCCATACTAGCCATTTTGAGACTTTCAGAAGAGTTAACGCTCTTAACTGTTTGGTTTCGAAGATAAAAATTTAAATTTTGAGTATCGCATAGAACTAACGTGCAGCCCCTATACGTTATGTTTAAAAAAAATATATAAAATTTTTTTTCAAAATGGCGGCTAATGTAAAAATTCAAAGTGTCATAACTTTGCTAAATGAAATCCTACTAAAAAATGTTTAATGCAAAAAGTGTTTGGAATTTTAATTTGCATATAAAAGCAATTTTTAATTATTTTTTTTTTAATAAAAACCGAGTCTTACCATATATTGACCGAGACCTCGAACGAGCTTTTATGCGACTCTGCATATAGTTAACGCTCGTATGAGGCTTCTATTTAAGAAATCGACTTGAATTTTTTATACAAAATAGAGCTTTCGACTATACTTACGATACTATAAAAAAAAATTAAAAATTAAAAAATAAAAGTATTTTTTTTTCAAAACACGTTTAGTGTGATGAGTCGTATCTATATATCCCACCATACATACGCTCATAAGATTTTCAATATAGTTTAGGTCAGTGTGAGCTTATTTATACATATTTGAATTTCAATTTTTGTGACAGTATAGAATTCTTAAGCATCCTGTGTATGTTTGTTAGCAAAATCCATTTTGTCAATTTTTTGCAAAATGACGACAAGTATTAAAATTCAATCACTTACAACTCAGTAGTGTTGAATTTTGGCAAAAAGGTCTCTATACATGAAATGTTGAGAAGCCTAAAGTTCATCTAAGTAAAATATAAAAAATATATATTTTTGCTTGAAAACAAGCGATGTATCAGTTCGATCGTACCCCCATACTAGCCATTTTGAGACTTTCGGAAGAGTTAACGCTCTTAACTGTTTGGTTTCGAAGATAAAAATTTAAATTTTGAGTATCGCATAGAACTAACGTGCAGCCCCTATACGTTATGTTTAAAAAAAATATATAAAATTTTTTTTCAAAATGGCGGCTAATGTAAAAATTCAAAGTGTCATAACTTTGGTAAATGAAATCCTACTAAAAAATGTTTAATGCAAAAAGTGTTTGGAATTTTAATTTGCATATAAAAGCAATTTTTAATTATTTTTTTTTTAATAAAAACCGAGTCTTACCATATATTGACCGAGACCTCGAACGAGCTTTTATGCGACTCTGCATATAGTTAACGCTCGTATGAGGCTTCTATTCAAGAAATCGACTTGAATTTTTTATACAAAATAGAGCTTTCGACTATACTTACGATACTATAAAAAAAAATTAAAAATTAAAAAATAAAAGTATTTTTTTTTCAAAACACGTTTAGTGTGATGAGTCGATCGACCCACCATACATACGCTCATAAGATTTTCAATATAGTTTAGGTCAGTGTGAGCTTATTTATACATATTAAAATTTCAATTTTTGTGACAGTATAGAATTCTTAAGCATCCTGTGTATGTTTGTTAGCAAAATCCATTTTGTCAATTTTTTGCAAAATGACGACAAGTATTAAAATTCAATCACTTATAACTCAGTAGTGTTGAATTTTGGCAAAAAGGTCTCTATACATGAAATGTTGAGAAGCCTAAAGTTCATCTAAGTAAAATATAAAAAATATATATTTTTGCTTGAAAACAAGCGATGTATCAGTTCGATCGTACCCCCATACTAGCCATTTTGAGACTTTCGGAAGAGTTAACGCTCTTAACTGTTTGGTTTCGAAGATAAAAATTTAAATTTTGAGTATCGCATAGAACTAACGTGCAGCCCCTATACGTTATGTTTAAAAAAAATATATAAAATTTTTTTTTAAAATGGCGGCTAATGTAAAAATTCAAAGTGTCATAACTTTGCTAAATGAAATCCTACTAAAAAATGTTTAATGCAAAAAGTGTTTGGAATTTTAATTTGCATATAAAAGCAATTTTTAATTATTTTTTTTTTAATAAAAACCGAGTCTTACCATATATTGACCGAGACCTCGAACGAGCTTTTATGCGACTCTGCATATAGTTAACGCTCGTATGAGGCTTCTATTCAAGAAATCGACTTGAATTTTTTATACAAAATAGAGCTTTCGACTATACTTACGATACTATAAAAAAAAATTAAAAATTAAAAAATAAAAGTATTTTTTTTTCAAAACACGTTTAGTGTGATGAGTCGTATCTATATATCCCACCATACATACGCTCATAAGATTTTCAATATAGTTTAGGTCAGTGTGAGCTTATTTATACATATTTGAATTTCAATTTTTGTGACAGTATAGAATTCTTAAGCATCCTGTGTATGTTTGTTAGCAAAATCCATTTTGTCAATTTTTTGCAAAATGACGACAAGTATTAAAATTCAATCACTTATAACTCAGTAGTGTTGAATTTTGGCAAAAAGGTCTCTATACATGAAATGTTGAGAAGTCTAAAGTTCATCTAAGTAAAATATAAAAAATATATATTTTTGCTTGAAAACAAGCGATGTATCAGTTCGATCGTACCCCCATACTAGCCATTTTGAGACTTTCGGAAGAGTTAACGCTCTTAACTGTTTGGTTTCGAAGATAAAAATTTAAATTTTGAGTATCGCATAGAACTAACGTGCAGCCCCTATACGTTATGTTTAAAAAAAATATATAAAATTTTTTTTCAAAATGGCGGCTAATGTAAAAATTCAAAGTGTCATAACTTTGCTAAATGAAATCCTACTAAAAAATGTTTAATGCAAAAAGTGTTTGGAATTTTAATTTGCATATAAAAGCAATTTTTAATTATTTTTTTTTTAATAAAAACCGAGTCTTACCATATATTGACCGAGACCTCGAACGAGCTTTTATGCGACTCTGCATATAGTTAACGCTCGTATGAGGCTTCTATTCAAGAAATCGACTTGAATTTTTTATACAAAATAGAGCTTTCGACTATACTTACGATACTATAAAAAAAAATTAAAAATTAAAAAATAAAAGTATTTTTTTTTCAAAACACGTTTAGTGTGATGAGTCGTATCTATATATCCCACCATACATACGCTCATAAGATTTTCAATATAGTTTAGGTCAGTGTGAGCTTATTTATACATATTTGAATTTCAATTTTTGTGACAGTATAGAATTCTTAAGCATCCTGTGTATGTTTGTTAGCAAAATCCATTTTGTCAATTTTTTGCAAAATGACGACAAGTATTAAAATTCAATCACTTATAACTCAGTAGTGTTGAATTTTGGCAAAATGGTCTCTATACATGAAATGTTGAGAAGCCTAAAGTTCATCTAAGTAAAATATAAAAAATATATATTTTTGCTTGAAAACAAGCGATGTATCAGTTCGATCGTACCCCCATACTAGCCATTTTGAGACTTTCGGAAGAGTTAACGCTCTTAACTGTTTGGTTTCGAAGATAAAAATTTAAATTTTGAGTATCGCATAGAACTAACGTGCAGCCCCTATACGTTATGTTTAAAAAAAATATATAAAATTTTTTTTCAAAATGGCGGCTAATGTAAAAATTCAAAGTGTCATAACTTTGCTAAATAAAATCCTACTAAAAAATGTTTAATGCAAAAAGTGTTTGGAATTTTAATTTGCATATAAAAGCAATTTTTAATTATTTTTTTTTTTATAAAAACCGAGTCTTACCATATATTGACCGAGACCTCGAACGAGCTTTTATGCGACTCTGCATATAGTTAACGCTCGTATGAGGCTTCTATAGAAGAAATCGACTTGAATTTTTTATACAAAATAGAGCTTTCGACTATACTTACGATACTATAAAAAAAAATTAAAAATTAAAAAATAAAAGTATTTTTTTTTCAAAACACGTTTAGTGTGATGAGTCGATCGACCCACCATACATACGCTCATAAGATTTTCAATATAGTTTAGGTCAGTGTGAACTTAATTATACATATTTGAATTTCAATTTTTGTGACAGTATAGAATTCTAAAGCATCCTGTGTATGTTTGTTAGCAAAATCCATTTTGTCAATTTTTTGCAAAATGACGACAAGTATTAAAATTCAATCACTTATAACTCAGTAGTGTTGAATTTTGGCAAAAAGGTCTCTATACATGAAATGTTGAGAAGCCTAAAGTTCATCTAAGTAAAATATAAAAAATATATATTTTTGCTTGAAAACAAGCGATGTATCAGTTCGATCGTACCCCCATACTAGCCATTTTGAGACTTTCGGAAGAGTTAACGCTCTTAACTGTTTGGTTTCGAAGATAAAAATTTAAATTTTGAGTATCGCATAGAACTAACGTGCAGCCCCTATACGTTATGTTTAAAAAAAATATATAAAATTTTTTTCTAAAATGGCGGCTAATGTAAAAATTCAAAGTGTCATAACTTTGCTAAATGAAATCCTACTGAAAAATGTTTAATGCAAAAAGTGTTTGGAATTTTAATTTGCATATAAAAGCAATTTTTAATTATTTTTTTTTTAATAAAAACCGAGTCTTACCATATATTGACCGAGACCTCGAACGAGCTTTTATGCGACTCTGCATATAGTTAACGCTCGTATGAGGCTTCTATTTAAGAAATCGACTTGAATTTTTTATACAAAATAGAGCTTTCGACTATACTTACGATACTATAAAAAAAAATTAAAAATTAAAAAATAAAAGTATTTTTTTTTCAAAACACGTTTAGTGTGATGAGTCGTATCTATATATCCCACCATACATACGCTCATAAGATTTTCAATATAGTTTAGGTCAGTGTGAGCTTATTTATACATATTTGAATTTCAATTTTTGTGACAGTATAGAATTCTTAAGCATCCTGTGTATGTTTGTTAGCAAAATCCATTTTGTCAATTTTTTGCAAAATGACGACAAGTATTAAAATTCAATCACTTATAACTCAGTAGTGTTGAATTTTGGCAAAAAGGTCTCTATACATGAAATGTTGAGAAGCCTAAAGTTCATCTAAGTAAAATATAAAAAATATATATTTTTGCTTGAAAACAAGCGATGTATCAGTTCGATCGTACCCCCATACTAGCCATTTTGAGACTTTCGGAAGAGTTAACGCTCTTAACTGTTTGGTTTCGAAGATAAAAATTTAAATTTTGAGTATCGCATAGAACTAACGTGCAGCCCCTATACGTTATGTTTAAAAAAAATATATAAAAATTTTTTTCAAAATGGCGGCTAATGTAAAAATTCAAAGTGTCATAACTTTGCTAAATGAAATCCTACTAAAAAATGTTTAATGCAAAAAGTGTTTGGAATTTTAATTTGCATATAAAAGCAATTTTTAATTATTTTTTTTTTAATAAAAACCGAGTCTTACCATATATTGACCGAGACCTCGAACGAGCTTTTATGCGACTCTGCATATAGTTAACGCTCGTATGAGGCTTCTATTTAAGAAATCGACTTGAATTTTTTATACAAAATAGAGCTTTCGACTATACTTACGATACTATAAAAAAAAATTAAAAATTAAAAAATAAAAGTATTTTTTTTTCAAAACACGTTTAGTGTGATGAGTCGATCGACCCACCATACATACGCTCATAAGATTTTCAATATAGTTTAGGTCAGTGTGAGCTTATTTATACATATTTGAATTTCAATTTTTGTGTCAGTATAGAATTCTTAAGCATCCTGTGTATGTTTGTTAGCAAAATCCATTTTGTCAATTTTTTGCAAAATGACGACAAGTATTAAAATTCAATCACTTATAACTCAGTAGTGTTGAATTTTGGCAAAAAGGTCTCTATACATGAAATGTTGAGAAGCCTAAAGTTCATCTAAGTAAAATATAAAAAATATATATTTTTGCTTGAAAACAAGCGATGTATCAGTTCGATCGTACCCCCATACTAGCCATTTTGAGACTTTCGGAAGAGTTAACGCTCTTAACTGTTTGGTTTCGAAGATAAAAATTTAAATTTTGAGTATCGCATAGAACTAACGTGCAGCCCCTATACGTTATGTTTAAAAAAAATATATAAAATTTTTTTTCAAAATGGCGGCTAATGTAAAAATTCAAAGTGTCATAACTTTGCTAAATGAAATCCTACTAAAAAATGTTTAATGCAAAAAGTGTTTGGAATTTTAATTTGCATATAAAAGCAATTTTTAATTATTTTTTTTTTAATAAAAACCGAGTCTTACCATATATTGACCGAGACCTCGAACGAGCTTTTATGCGACTCTGCATATAGTTAACGCTCGTATGAGGCTTCTATTCGAGAAATCGACTTAAATTTTTTATACAAAATAGAGCTTTCGACTATACTTACGATACTATAAAAAAAAATTAAAAATTAAAAAATAAAAGTATTTTTTTTTCAAAACACGTTTAGTGTGATGAGTCGATCGACCCACCATACATACGCTCATAAGATTTTCAATATAGTTTAGGTCAGTGTGAGCTTATTTATACATATTTGAATTTCAATTTTTGTGACAGTATAGAATTCTTAAGCATCCTGTGTATGTTTGTTAGCAAAATCCATTTTGTCAATTTTTTGCAAAATGACGACAAGTATTAAAATTCAATCACTTATAACTCAGTAGTGTTGAATTTTGGCAAAAAGGTCTCTATACATGAAATGTTGAGAAGCCTAAAGTTCATCTAAGTAAAATATAAAAAATATATATTTTTGCTTGAAAACAAGCGATGTATCAGTTCGATCGTACCCCCATACTAGCCATTTTGAGACTTTCGGAAGAGTTAACGCTCTTAACTGTTTGGTTTCGAAGATAAAAATTTAAATTTTGAGTATCGCATAGAACTAACGTGCAGCCCCTATACGTTATGTTTAAAAAAAATATATAAATTTTTTTTTTAAAATGGCGGCTAATGTAAAAATTCAAAGTGTCATAACTTTGCTAAATGAAATCCTACTAAAAAATGTTTAATGCAAAAAGTGTTTGGATATTTAATTTGCATATAAAAGCAATTTTTAATTATTTTTTTTTTAATAAAAACCGAGTCTTACCATATATTGACCGAGACCTCGAACGAGCTTTTATGCGACTCTGCATATAGTTAACGCTCGTATGAGGCTTCTATTCAAGAAATCGACTTGAATTTTTTATACAAAATAGAGCTTTCGACTATACTTACGATACTATAAAAAAAAATTAAAAATTAAAAAATAAAAGTATTTTTTTTTCAAAACACGTTTAGTGTGATGAGTCGTATCTATATATCCCACCATACATACGCTCATAAGATTTTCAATATAGTTTAGGTCAGTGTGAGCTTATTTATACATATTTGAATTTCAATTTTTGTGACAGTATAGAATTCTTAAGCATCCTGTGTATGTTTGTTAGCAAAATCCATTTTGTCAATTTTTTGCAAAATGACGACAAGTATTAAAATTCAATCACTTATAACTCAGTAGTGTTGAATTTTGGCAAAAAGGTCTCTATACATGAAATGTTGAGAAGTCTAAAGTTCATCTAAGTAAAATATAAAAAATATATATTTTTGCTTGAAAACAAGCGATGTATCAGTTCGATCGTACCCCCATACTAGCCATTTTGAGACTTTCGGAAGAGTTAACGCTCTTAACTGTTTGGTTTCGAAGATAAAAATTTAAATTTTGAGTATCGCATAGAACTAACGTGCAGCCCCTATACGTTATGTTTAAAAAAAATATATAAAATTTTTTTTCAAAATGGCGGCTAATGTAAAAATTCAAAGTGTCATAACTTTGCTAAATGAAATCCTACTAAAAAATGTTTAATGCAAAAAGTGTTTGGAATTTTAATTTGCATATAAAAGCAATTTTTAATTATTTTTTTTTTAATAAAAACCGAGTCTTACCATATATTGACCGAGACCTCGAACGAGCTTTTATGCGACTCTGCATATAGTTAACGCTCGTATGAGGCTTCTATTCAAGAAATCGACTTGAATTTTTTATACAAAATAGAGCTTTCGACTATACTTACGATACTATAAAAAAAAATTAAAAATTAAAAAATAAAAGTATTTTTTTTTCAAAACACGTTTAGTGTGATGAGTCGTATCTATATATCCCACCATACATACGCTCATAAGATTTTCAATATAGTTTAGGTCAGTGTGAGCTTATTTATACATATTTGAATTTCAATTTTTGTGACAGTATAGAATTCTTAAGCATCCTGTGTATGTTTGTTAGCAAAATCCATTTTGTCAATTTTTTGCAAAATGACGACAAGTATTAAAATTCAATCACTTATAACTCAGTAGTGTTGAATTTTGGCAAAATGGTCTCTATACATGAAATGTTGAGAAGCCTAAAGTTCATCTAAGTAAAATATAAAAAATATATATTTTTGCTTGAAAACAAGCGATGTATCAGTTCGATCGTACCCCCATACTAGCCATTTTGAGACTTTCGGAAGAGTTAACGCTCTTAACTGTTTGGTTTCGAAGATAAAAATTTAAATTTTGAGTATCGCATAGAACTAACGTGCAGCCCCTATACGTTATGTTTAAAAAAAATATATAAAATTTTTTTTCAAAATGGCGGCTAATGTAAAAATTCAAAGTGTCATAACTTTGCTAAATAAAATCCTACTAAAAAATGTTTAATGCAAAAAGTGTTTGGAATTTTAATTTGCATATAAAAGCAATTTTTAATTATTTTTTTTTTAATAAAAACCGAGTCTTACCATATATTGACCGAGACCTCGAACGAGCTTTTATGCGACTCTGCATATAGTTAACGCTCGTATGAGGCTTCTATTCAAGAAATCGACTTGAATTTTTTATACAAAATAGAGCTTTCAACTATACTTACGATACTATAAAAAAAAATTAAAAATTAAAAAATAAAAGTATTTTTTTTTCAAAACACGTTTAGTGTGATGAGTCGATCGACCCACCATACATACGCTCATAAGATTTTCAATATAGTTTAGGTCAGTGTGAGCTTATTTATACATATTTGAATTTCAATTTTTGTGACAGTATAGAATTCTTAAGCATCCTGTGTATGTTTGTTAGCAAAATCCATTTTGTCAATTTTTTGCAAAATGACGACAAGTATTAAAATTCAATCACTTATAACTCAGTAGTGTTGAATTTTGGCAAAAAGGTCTCTATACATGAAATGTTGAGAAGCCTAAAGTTCATCTAAGTAAAATATAAAAAATATATATTTTTGCTTGAAAACAAGCGATGTATCAGTTCGATCGTACCCCCATACTAGCCATTTTGAGACTTTCGGAAGAGTTAACGCTCTTAACTGTTTGGTTTCGAAGATAAAAATTTAAATTTTGAGTATCGCATAGAACTAACGTGCAGCCCCTATACGTTATGTTTAAAAAATATATATAAATTTTTTTTTCAAAATGGCGGCTAATGTAAAAATTCAAAGTGTCATAACTTTGCTAAATAAAATCCTACTACAAAATGTTTAATGCAAAAAGTGTTTGGAATTTTAATTTGCATATAAAAGCAATTTTTAATTATTTTTTTTTCAATAAAAATTGAGTCTTACCATATATTGACCGAGACCTCGAACGAGCTTTTATGCGACTCTGCATATAGTTAACGCTCGTATGAGGCTTCTATTCAAGAAATCGACTTGAATTTTTTATACAAAATAGAGCTTTCGACTATACTTACGATACTATAAAAAAAAATTAAAAATTAAAAAATAAAAGTATTTTTTTTTCAAAACACGTTTAGTGTGATGAGTCGATCGACCCACCATACATACGCTCATAAGATTTTCAATATAGTTTAGGTCAGTGTGAGCTTATTTATACATATTTGAATTTCAATTTTTGTGACAGTATAGAATTCTTAAGCATCCTGTGTATGTTTGTTAGCAAAATCCATTTTGTCAATTTTTTGCAAAATGACGACAAGTATTAAAATTCAATCACTTATAACTCAGTAGTGTTGAATTTTGGCAAAAAGGTCTCTATACATGAAATGTTGAGAAGCCTAAAGTTCATCTAAGTAAAATATAAAAAATATATATTTTTGTTTGAAAACAAGCGATGTATCAGTTCGATCGTACCCCCATACTAGCCATTTTGAGACTTTCGGAAGAGTTAACGCTCTTAACTGTTTGGTTTCGAAGATAAAAATTTAAATTTTGAGTATCGCATAGAACTAACGTGCAGCCCCTATACGTTATGTTTAAAAAAAATATATAAAATTTTTTTTCAAAATGGCGGCTAATGTAAAAATTCAAAGTGTCATAACTTTGCTAAATAAAATCCTACTAAAAAATGTTTAATGCAAAAAGTGTTTGGAATTTTAATTTGCATATAAAAGCAATTTTTAATTATTTTTTTTTTAATAAAAACCGAGTCTTACCATATATTGACCGAGACCTCGAACGAGCTTTTATGCGACTCTGCATATAGTTAACGCTCGTATGAGGCTTCTATTCAAGAAATCGACTTGAATTTTTTATACAAAATAGAGCTTTCGACTATACTTACGATACTATAAAAAAAAATTAAAAATTAAAAAATAAAAGTATTTTTTTTTCAAAACACGTTTAGTGTGATGAGTCGATCGACCCACCATACATACGCTCATAAGATTTTCAATATAGTTTAGGTCAGTGTGAGCTTATTTATACATATTTGAATTTCAATTTTTGTGACAGTATAGAATTCTTAAGCATCCTGTGTATGTTTGTTAGCAAAATCCATTTTGTCAATTTTTTGCAAAATGACGACAAGTATTAAAATTCAATCACTTATAACTCAGTAGTGTTGAATTTTGGCAAAAAGGTCTCTATACATGAAATGTTGAGAAGTCTAAAGTTCATCTAAGTAAAATATAAAAAATATATATTTTTGCTTGAAAACAAGCGATGTATCAGTTCGATCGTACCCCCATACTAGCCATTTTGAGACTTTCGGAAGAGTTAACGCTCTTAACTGTTTGGTTTCGAAGATAAAAATTTAAATTTTGAGTATCGCATAGAACTAACGTGCAGCCCCTATACGTTATGTTTAAAAAAAATATATAAAATTTTTTTTCAAAATGGCGGCTAATGTAAAAATTCAAAGTGTCATAACTTTGCTAAATGAAATCCTACTAAAAAATGTTTAATGCAAAAAGTGTTTGGAATTTTAATTTGCATATAAAAGCAATTTTTAATTATTTTTTTTTTAATAAAAACCGAGTCTTACCATATATTGACCGAGACCTCGAACGAGCTTTTATGCGACTCTGCATATAGTTAACGCTCGTATGAGGCTTCTATTCAAGAAATCGACTTGAATTTTTTATACAAAATAGAGCTTTCGACTATACTTACGATACTATAAAAAAAAATTAAAAATTAAAAAATAAAAGTATTTTTTTTTCAAAACACGTTTAGTGTGATGAGTCGTATCTATATATCCCACCATACATACGCTCATAAGATTTTCAATATAGTTTAGGTCAGTGTGAGCTTATTTATACATATTTGAATTTCAATTTTTGTGACAGTATAGAATTCTTAAGCATCCTGTGTATGTTTGTTAGCAAAATCCATTTTGTCAATTTTTTGCAAAATGACGACAAGTATTAAAATTCAATCACTTACAACTCAGTAGTGTTGAATTTTGGCAAAAAGGTCTCTATACATAAAATGTTGAGAAGCCTAAAGTTTATCTAAGTAAAATATAAAAAATATATATTTTTGCTTGAAAACAAGCGATGTATCAGTTCGATCGTACCCCCATACTAGCCATTTTGAGACATTCGGAAGAGTTAACGCTCTTAACTGTTTGGTTTCGAAGATAAAAATTTAAATTTTGAGTATCGCATAGAACTAACGTGCAGCCCCTATACGTTATGTTTAAAAAAAATATATAAAATTTTTTTTCAAAATGGCGGCTAATGTAAAAATTCAAAGTGTCATAACTTTGCTAAATGAAATCCTACTAAAAAATGTTTAATGCAAAAAGTGTTTGGAATTTTAATTTGCATATAATAGCAATTTTTAATTATTTTTTTTTTAATAAAAACCGAGTCTTACCATATATTGACCGAGACCTCGAACGAGCTTTTATGCGACTCTGCATATAGTTAACGCTCGTATGAGGCTTCTATTAAAGAAATCGACTTGAATTTTTTATACAAAATAGAGCTTTCGACTATACTTACGATACTATAAAAAAAAATTAAAAATTAAAAAATAAAAGTATTTTTTTTTCAAAACACGTTTAGTGTGATGAGTCGATCGACCCACCATACATACGCTCATAAGATTTTCAATATAGTTTAGGTCAGTGTGAGCTTATTTATACATATTTAAATTTCAATTTTTGTGACAGTATAGAATTCTTAAGCATCCTGTGTATGTTTGTTAGCAAAATCCATTTTGTCAATTTTTTGCAAAATGACGACAAGTATTAAAATTCAATCACTTATAACTCAGTAGTGTTGAATTTTGGCAAAAAGGTCTCTATACATGAAATGTTGAGAAGCCTAAAGTTCATCTAAGTAAAATATAAAAAATATATATTTTTGCTTGAAAACAAGCGATGTATCAGTTCGATCGTACCCCCATACTAGCCATTTTGAGACTTTCGGAAGAGTTAACGCTCTTAACTGTTTGGTTTCGAAGATAAAAATTTAAATTTTGAGTATCGCATAGAACTAACGTGCAGCCCCTATACGTTATGTTTAAAAAAAATATATAAAATTTTTTTTTAAAATGGCGGCTAATGTAAAAATTCAAAGTGTCATAACTTTGCTAAATGAAATCCTACTAAAAAATGTTTAATGCAAAAAGTGTTTGGAATTTTAATTTGCATATAAAAGCAATTTTTAATTATTTTTTTTTTAATAAAAACCGAGTCTTACCATATATTGACCGAGACCTCGAACGAGCTTTTATGCGACTCTGCATATAGTTAACGCTCGTATGAGGCTTCTATTCAAGAAATCGACTTTATTTTTTATACAAAATAGAGCTTTCGACTATACTTACGATACTATAAAAAAAAATTAAAAATTAAAAAATAAAAGTATTTTTTTTTCAAAACACGTTTAGTGTGATGAGTCGTATCTATATATCCCACCATACATACGCTCATAAGATTTTCAATATAGTTTAGGTCAGTGTGAGCTTATTTATACATATTTGAATTTCAATTTTTGTGACAGTATAGAATTCTTAAGCATCCTGTGTATGTTTGTTAGCAAAATCCATTTTGTCAATTTTTTGCAAAATGACGACAAGTATTAAAATTCAATCACTTATAACTCAGTAGTGTTGAATTTTGGCAAAATGGTCTCTATACATGAAATGTTGAGAAGCCTAAAGTTCATCTGAGTAAAATATAAAAAATATATATTTTTGCTTGAAAACAAGCGATGTATCAGTTCGATCGTACCCCCATACTAGCCATTTTGAGACTTTCGGAAGAGTTAACGCTCTTAACTGTTTGGTTTCAAAGATAAAAATTTAAATTTTGAGTATCGCATAGAACTAACGTGCAGCCCCTATACGTTATGTTTAAAAAAAATATATAAAATTTTTTTTCAAAATGGCGGCTAATGTAAAAATTCAAAGTGTCATAACTTTGCTAAATGAAATCCTACTAAAAAATGTTTAATGCAAAAAGTGTTTGGAATTTTAATTTGCATATAAAAGCAATTTTTAATTATTTTTTTTTTAATAAAAACCGAGTCTTACCATATATTGACCGAGACCTCGAACGAGCTTTTATGCGACTCTGCATATAGTTAACGCTCGTATGAGGCTTCTATTCAAGAAATCGACTTGAATTTTTTATACAAAATAGAGCTTTCGACTATACTTACGATACTATAAAAAAAAATTAAAAATTAAAAAATAAAAGTATTTTTTTTTCAAAACACGTTTAGTGTGATGAGTCGTATCTATATATCCCACCATACATACGCTCATAAGATTTTCAATATAGTTTAGGTCAGTGTGAGCTTATTTATACATATTTGAATTTCAATTTTTGTGACAGTATAGAATTCTTAAGCATCCTGTGTATGTTTGTTAGCAAAATCCATTTTGTCAATTTTTTGCAAAATGACGACAAGTATTAAAATTCAATCACTTATAACTCAGTAGTGTTGAATTTTGGCAAAAAGGTCTCTATACATGAAATGTTGAGAAGCCTAAAGTTCATCTAAGTAAAATATAAAAAATATATATTTTTGCTTGAAAACAAGCGATGTATCAGTTCGATCGTACCCCCATACTAGCCATTTTGAGACTTTCGGAAGAGTTAACGCTCTTAACTGTTTGGTTTCGAAGATAAAAATTTAAATTTTGAGTATCGCATAGAACTAACGTGCAGCCCCTATACGTTATGTTTAAAAAAAATATATAAATTTTTTTTTCAAAATGGCGGCTAATGTAAAAATTCAAAGTGTCATAACTTTGCTAAATGAAATCCTACTAAAAAATGTTTAATGCAAAAAGTGTTGTGGAATTTTAATTTGCATATAAAAGCAATTTTTAATTTTTTTTTTTTTTAATAAAAACCGAGTCTTACCATATATTGACCGAGACCTCGAACGAGCTTTTATGCGACTCTGCATATAGTTAACGCTCGTATGAGGCTTCTATTCAAGAAATCGACTTAAATTTTTTATACAAAATAGAGCTTTCGACTATACTTACGATACTATAAAAAAAAATTAAAAATTAAAAAATAAAAGTATTTTTTTTTCAAAACACGTTTAGTGTGATGAGTCGATCGACCCACCATACGTACGCTCATAAGATTTTCAATATAGTTTAGGTCAGTGTGAGCTTATTTATACATATTTGAATTTCAATTTTTGTGACAGTATAGAATTCTTAAGCATCCTGTGTATGTTTGTTAGCAAAATCCATTTTGTCAATTTTTTGCAAAATGACGACAAGTATTAAAATTCAATCACTTATAACTCAGTAGTGTTGAATTTTGGCAAAATGGTCTCTATACATGAAATGTTGAGAAGCCTAAAGTTCATCTGAGTAAAATATAAAAAATATATATTTTTGCTTGAAAACAAGCGATGTATCAGTTCGATCGTACCCCCATACTAGCCATTTTGAGACTTTCGGAAGAGTTAACGCTCTTAACTGTTTGGTTTCAAAGATAAAAATTTAAATTTTGAGTATCGCATAGAACTAACGTGCAGCCCCTATACGTTATGTTTAAAAAAAATATATAAAATTTTTTTTCAAAATGGCGGCTAATGTAAAAATTCAAAGTGTCATAACTTTGCTAAATGAAATCCTACTAAAAAATGTTTAATGCAAAAAGTGTTTGGAATTTTAATTTGCATATAAAAGCAATTTTTAATTATTTTTTTTTTAATAAAAACCGAGTCTTACCATATATTGACCGAGACCTCGAACGAGCTTTTATGCGACTCTGCATATAGTTAACGCTCGTATGAGGCTTCTATTCAAGAAATCGACTTGAATTTTTTATACAAAATAGAGCTTTCGACTATACTTACGATACTATAAAAAAAAATTAAAAATTAAAAAATAAAAGTATTTTTTTTTCAAAACACGTTTAGTGTGATGAGTCGATCGACCCACCATACATACGCTCATAAGATTTTCAATATAGTTTAGGTCAGTGTGAGCTTATTTATACATATTTAAATTTCAATTTTTGTGACAGTATAGAATTCTTAAGCATCCTGTGTATGTTTGTTAGCAAAATCCATTTTGTCAATTTTTTGCAAAATGACGACAAGTATTAAAATTCAATCACTTATAACTCAGTAGTGTTAAATTTTGGCAAAAAGGTCTCTATACATGAAATGTTGAGAAGCCTAAAGTTCATCTAAGTAAAATATAAAAAATATATATTTTTGCTTGAAAACAAGCGATGTATCAGTTCGATCGTACCCCCATACTAGCCATTTTGAGACTTTCGGAAGAGTTAACGCTCTTAACTGTTTGGTTTCGAAGATAAAAATTTAAATTTTGAGTATCGCATAGAACTAACGTGCAGCCCCTATACGTTATGTTTAAAAAAAATATATAAATTTTTTTTTCAAAATGGCGGCTAATGTAAAAATTCAAAGTGTCATAACTTTGCTAAATGAAATCCTACTAAAAAATGTTTAATGCAAAAAGTGTTTGGAATTTTAATTTGCATATAAAAGCAATTTTTAATTATTTTTTTTTTAATAAAAACCGAGTCTTACCATATATTGACCGAGACCTCGAACGAGCTTTTATGCGACTCTGCATATAGTTAACGCTCGTATGAGGCTTCTATTCAAGAAATCGACTTGAATTTTTTATACAAAATAGAGCTTTCGACTATACTTACGAAACTATAAAAAAAAATCAAAAATTAAAAAATAAAAGTATTTTTTTTTCAAAACACGTTTAGTGTGATGAGTCGTATCTATATATCCCACCATACATACGCTCATAAGATTTTCAATATAGTTTAGGTCAGTGTGAGCTTATTTATACATATTTGATTTTCAATTTTTGTGACAGTATAGAATTCTTAAGCATCCTGTGTATGTTTGTTAGCAAAATCCATTTTGTCAATTTTTTGCAAAATGACGACAAGTATTAAAATTCAATCACTTATAACTCAGTAGTGTTGAATTTTGGCAAAAAGGTCTCTATACATGAAATGTTGAGAAGCCTAAAGTTCATCTAAGTAAAATATAAAAAATATATATTTTTGTTTGAAAACAAGCGATGTATCAGTTCGATCGTACCCCCATACTAGCCATTTTGAGACTTTCGGAAGAGTTAACGCTCTTAACTGTTTGGTTTCGAAGATAAAAATTTAAATTTTAAGTATCGCATAGAACTAACGTGCAGCATCTATACGTTATGTTTAAAAAAAATATATAAAATTTTTTTTCAAAATGGCGGCTAATGTAAAAATTCAAAGTGTCATAACTTTGCTAAATAAAATCCTACTAAAAAATGTTTAATGCAAAAAGTGTTTGGAATTTTAATTTGCATATAAAAGCAATTTTTAATTATTTTTTTTTTCATAAAAACCGAGTCTTACCATATATTGACCGAGACCTCGAACGAGCTTTTATGCGACTCTGCATATAGTTAACGCTCGTATGAGGCTTCTATTCAAGAAATCGACTTGAATTTTTTATACAAAATAGAGCTTTCGACTATACTTACGATACTATATAAAAAAATTAAAAATTAAAAAATAAAAGTATTTTTTTTTCAAAACACGTTTAGTGTGATGAGTCGATCGACCCACCATACATACGCTCATAAGATTTTCAATATAGTTTAGGTCAGTGTGAGCTTATTTATACATATTTGAATTTCAATTTTTGTGACAGTATAGAATTCTTAAGCATCCTGTGTATGTTTGTTAGCAAAATCCATTTTGTCAATTTTTTGCAAAATGACGACAAGTATTAAAATTCAATCACTTATAACTCAGTAGTGTTGAATTTTGGCAAAAAGGTCTCTATACATGAAATGTTGAGAAGCCTAAAGTTCATCTAAGTAAAATATAAAAAATATATATTTTTGCTTGAAAACAAGCGAAGTATCAGTTCGATCGTACCCCCATACTAGCCATTTTGAGACTTTCGGAAGAGTTAACGCTCTTAACTGTTTGGTTTCGAAGATTAAAATTTAAATTTTGAGTATCGCATAGAACTAACGTGCAGCCCCTATACGTTATGTTTAAAAAAAATATATAAAATTTTTTTTCAAAATGGCGGCTAATGTAAAAATTCAAAGTGTCATAACTTTGCTAAATCAAATCCTACTAAAAAATGTTTAATGCAAAAAGTGTTTGGAATTTTAATTTGCATATAAAAGCAATTTTTAATTATTTTTTTTTTTATAAAAACCGAGTCTTACCATATATTGACCGAGACCTCGAACGAGCTTTTATGCGACTCTGCATATAGTTAACGCTCGTATGAGGCTTCTATTCAAGAAATCGACTTGAATTTTTTATACAAAATAGAGCTTTCGACTATACTTACGATTCTATAAAAAAAAATTAAAAATTAAAAAATAAAAGTATTTTTTTTTCAAAACACGTTTAGTGTGATGAGTCGATCGACCCACCATACATACGCTCATAAGATTTTCAATATAGTTTAGGTCAGTGTGAGCTTATTTATACATATTTGAATTTCAATTTTTGTGACAGTATAGAATTCTTAAGCATCCTGTGTATGTTTGTTAGCAAAATCCATTTTGTCAATTTTTTGCAAAATGACGACAAGTATTAAAATTCAATCACTTATAACTCAGTAGTGTTGAATTTTGGCAAAAAGGTCTCTATACATGAAATGTTGAGAAGCCTTAAGTTCATCTAAGTAAAATATAAAAAATATATATTTTTGCTTGAAAACAAGCGATGTATCAGTTCGATCGTACCCCCATACTAGCCATTTTGAGACTTACGGAAGAGTTAACGCTCTTAACTGTTTGGTTTCGAAGATAAAAATTTAAATTTTGAGTATCGCATAGAACTAACGTGCAGCCCCTATACGTTATGTTTAAAAAAAATATATAAAATTTTTTTTCAAAATGGCGGCTAATGTAAAAATTCAAAGTGTCATAACTTTGCTAAATGAAATCCTACTAAAAAATGTTTAATGCAAAAAGTGTTTGGAATTTTAATTTGCATATAAAAGCAATTTTTAATTATTTTTTTTTTAATAAAAACCGAGTCTTACCATATATTGACCGAGACCTCGAACGAGCTTTTATGCGACTCTGCATATAGTTAACGCTCGTATGAGGCTTCTATTCAAGAAATCGACTTGAATTTTTTATACAAAATAGAGCTTTCGACTATACTTACGATACTATAAAAAAAAATTAAAAATTAAAAAATAAAAGTATTTTTTTTGTCAAAACACGTTTAGTGTGATGAGTCGATCGACCCACCATACATACGCTCATAAGATTTTCAATATAGTTTAGGTCAGTGTGAGCTTATTTATACATATTTGAATTTCAATTTTTGTGACAGTATAGAATTCTTAAGCATCCTGTGTATGTTTGTTAGCAAAATCCATTTTGTCAATTTTTTGCAAAATGACGACAAGTATTAAAATTCAATCACTTATAACTCAGTAGTGTTGAATTTTGGCAAAAAGGTCTCTATACATAAAATGTTGAGAAGCCTAAAGTTCATCTAAGTAAAATATAAAAAATATATATTTTTGCTTGAAAACAAGCGATGTATCAGTTCGATCGTACCCCCATACTAGCCATTTTGAGACTTTCAGAAGAGTTAACGCTCTTAACTGTTTGGTTTCGAAGATAAAAATTTAAATTTTGAGTATCGCATAGAACTAACGTGCAGCCCCTATACGTTATGTTTAAAAAAAATATATAATTTTTTTTTTCAAAATGGCGGCTAATGTAAAAATTCAAAGTGTCATAACTTTGCTGAATGAAATCCTACTAAAAAATGTTTAATGCAAAAAGTGTTTGGAATTTTAATTTGCATATAAAAGCAATTTTTAATTATTTTTTTTTTAATAAAAACCGAGTCTTACCATATATTGACCGAGACCTCGAACGAGCTTTTATGCGACTCTGCATATAGTTAACGCTCGTATGAGGCTTCTATTCAAGAAATCGACTTGAATTTTTTATACAAAATAGAGCTTTCGACTATACTTACGATACTATAAAAAAAAATTAAAAATTAAAAAATAAAAGTATTTTTTTTTCAAAACACGTTTAGTGTGATGAGTCGATCGACCCACCATACATACGCTCATAAGATTTTCAATATAGTTTAGGTCAGTGTGAGCTTATTTATACATATTTGAATTTCAATTTTTGTGACAGTATAGAATTCTTAAGCATCCTGTGTATGTTTGTTAGCAAAATCCATTTTGTCAATTTTTTGCAAAATGACGACAAGTATTAAAATTCAATCACTTATAACTCAGTAGTGTTGAATTTTGGCAAAAAGGTCTCTATACATAAAATGTTGAGAAGCCTAAAGTTCATCTAAGTAAAATATAAAAAATATATATTTTTGCTTGAAAACAAGCGATGTATCAGTTCGATCGTACCCCCATACTAGCCATTTTGAGACTTTCGGAAGAGTTAACGCTCTTAACTGTTTGGTTTCTAAGATAAAAATTTAATTTTTGAGTATCGCATAGAACTAACGTGCAGCCCCTATACGTTATGTTTAAAAAAAATATATAATTTTTTTTTTCAAAATAGCGGCTAATGTAAAAATTCAAAGTGTCATAACTTTGCTGAATGAAATCCTACTAAAAAATGTTTAATGCAAAAAGTGTTTGGAATTTTAATTTGCATATAAAAGCAATTTTTAATTATTTTTTTTTTAATAAAAACCGAGTCTTACCATATATTGACCGAGACCTCGAACGAGCTTTTATGCGACTCTGCATATAGTTAACGCTCGTATGAGGCTTCTATTCAAGAAATCGACTTGAATTTTTTATACAAAATAGAGCTTTCGACTATACTTACGATACTATAAAAAAAAATTAAAAATTAAAAAATAAAAGTATTTTTTTTTCAAAACACGTTTAGTGTGATGAGTCGATCGACCCACCATACATACGCTCATAAGATTTTCAATATAGTTTAGGTCAGTGTGAGCTTATTTATACATATTTGAATTTCAATTTTTGTGACAGTATAGAATTCTTCAGCATCCTGTGTATGTTTGTTAGCAAAATCCATTTTGTCAATTTTTTGCAAAATGACGACAAGTATTAAAATTCAATCACTTATAACTCAGTAGTGTTGAATTTTGGCAAAAAGGTCTCTATACATGAAATGTTGAGAAGCCTTAAGTTCATCTAAGTAAAATATAAAAAATATATATTTTAGCTTGAAAACAAGCGATGTATCAGTTCGATCGTACCCCCATACTAGCCATTTTGAGACTTTCGGAAGAGTTAACGCTCTTAACTGTTTGGTTTCGAAGATAAAAATTTAAATTTTGAGTATCGCATAGAACTAACGTGCAGCCCCTATACGTTATGTTTAAAAAAAATATATAAAATTTTTTTTCAAAATGGCGGCTAATGTAAAAATTCAAAGTGTCATAACTTTGCTAAATGAAATCCTACTAAAAAATGTTTAATGCAAAAAGTGTTTGGAATTTTAATTTGCATATAAAAGCAATTTTTAATTATTTTTTTTTTAATAAAAACCGAGTCTTACCATATATTGACCGAGACCTCGAACGAGCTTTTATGCGACTCTGCATATAGTTAACGCTCGTATGAGGCTTCTATTCAAGAAATCGACTTGAATTTTTTATACAAAATAGAGCTTTCGACTATACTTACGATACTATAAAAAAAAATTAAAAATTAAAAAATAAAAGTATTTTTTTTTCAAAACACGTTTAGTGTGATGAGTCGATCGACCCACCATACATACGCTCATAAGATTTTCAATATAGTTTAGGTCAGTGTGAGCTTATTTATACATATTTGAATTTCAATTTTTGTGACAGTATAGAATTCTTAAGCATCCTGTGTATGTTTGTTAGCAAAATCCATTTTGTCAATTTTTTGCAAAATGACGACAAGTATTAAAATTCAATCACTTATAACTCAGTAGTGTTGAATTTTGGCAAAAAGGTCTCTATACATGAAATGTTGAGAAGCCTAAAGTTCATCTAAGTAAAATATAAAAAATATATATTTTTGCTTGAAAACAAGCGATGTATCAGTTCGATCGTACCCCCATACTAGCCATTTTGAGACTTTCGGAAGAGTTAACGCTCTTAACTGTTTGGTTTCGAAGATAAAAATTTAAATTTTAAGTATCGCATAGAACTAACGTGCAGCCCCTATACGTTATGTTTAAAAAAAATATATAATTTTTTTTTTCAAAATGGCGGCTAATGTAAAAATTCAAAGTGTCATAACTTTGCTAAATGAAATCCTACTAAAAAATGTTTAATGCAAAAAGTGTTTGGAATTTAAATTTGCATATAAAAGCAATTTTTAATTATTTTTTTTTTAATAAAAACCGAGTCTTACCATATATTGACCGAGACCTCGAACGAGCTTTTATGCGACTCTGCATATAGTTAACGCTCGTATGAGGCTTCTATTCAAGAAATCGACTTGAATTTTTTATACAAAATAGAGCTTTCGACTATACTTACGATACTATAAAAAAAAATTAAAAATTAAAAAATAAAAGTATTTTTTTTTCAAAACACGTTTAGTGTGATGAGTCGATCGACCCACCATACATACGCTCATAAGATTTTCAATATAGTTTAGGTCAGTGTGAGCTTATTTATACATATTTGAATTTCAATTTTTGTGACAGTATAGAATTCTTAAGCATCCTGTGTATGTTTGTTAGCAAAATCCATTTTGTCAATTTTTTGCAAAATGACGACAAGTATTAAAATTCAATCACTTATAACTCAGTAGTGTTGAATTTTGGCAAAAAGGTCTCTATACATGAAATGTTGAGAAGTCTAAAGTTCATCTAAGTAAAATATAAAAAATATATATTTTTGCTTGAAAACAAGCGATGTATCAGTTCGATCGTACCCCCATACTAGCCATTTTGAGACTTTCGGAAGAGTTAACGCTCTTAACTGTTTGGTTTCGAAGATAAAAATTTAAATTTTGAGTATCGCATAGAACTAACGTGCAGCCCCTATACGTTATGTTTAAAAAAAATATATAAAATTTTTTTTCAAAATGGCGGCTAATGTAAAAATTCAAAGTGTCATAACTTTGCTAAATGAAATCCTACTAAAAAATGTTTAATGCAAAAAGTGTTTGGAATTTTAATTTGCATATAAAAGCAATTTTTAATTTTTTTTTTTTTAATAAAAACCGAGTCTTACCATATATTGACCGAGACCTCGAACGAGCTTTTATGCGACTCTGCATATAGTTAACGCTCGTATGAGGCTTCTATTCAAGAAATCGACTTGAATTTTTTATACAAAATAGAGCTTTCGACTATACTTACGATACTATAAAAAAAAATTAAAAATTAAAAAATAAAAGTATTTTTTTTTCAAAACACGTTAAGTGTGATGAGTCGATCGACCCACCATACATACGCTCATAAGATTTTCAATATAGTTTAGGTCAGTGTGAGCTTATTTATACATATTTGAATTTCAATTTTTGTGACAGTATAGAATTCTTAAGCATCCTGTGTATGTTTGTTAGCAAAATCCATTTTGTCAATTTTTTGCAAAATGACGACAAGTATTAAAATTCAATCACTTATAACTCAGTAGTGTTGAATTTAGGCAACAAGGTCTCTATACATGAAATGTTGAGAAGCCTAAAGTTCATCTAAGTAAAATATAAAAAATATATATTTTTGCTTGAAAACAAGCGATGTATCAGTTCGATCGTAACCCCATACTAGCCATTTTGAGACTTTCAGAAGAGTTAACGCTCTTAACTGTTTGGTTTCGAAGATAAAAATTTAAATTTTGAGTATTGCATAGAACTAACGTGCAGCCCCTATACGTTATGTTTAAAAAAAATATATAAAATTTTTTTTTAAAATGGCGGCTAATGTAAAAATTCAAAGTGTCATAACTTTGCTAAATGAAATCCTACTAAAAAATGTTTGATGCAAAAAGTGTTTGGAATTTAAATTTGCATATAAAAGCAATTTTTAATTATTTTTTTTAATAAAAACCGAGTCTTACCATATATTGACCGAGACCTCGAACGAGCTTTTATGCGACTCTGCATATAGTTAACGCTCGTATGAGGCTTCTATTCAAGAAATCGACTTGAATTTTTTATACAAAATAGAGCTTTCGACTATACTTACGATACTATAAAAAAAAATTAAAAATTAAAAAATAAAAGTATTTTTTTTTCAAAACACGTTTAGTGTGATGAGTCGATCGACCCACCATACATACGCTCATAAGATTTTCAATATAGTTTAGGTCAGTGTGAGCTTATTTATACATATTTGAATTTCAATTTTTGTGACAGTATAGAATTCTTAAGCATCCTGTGTATGTTTGTTAGCAAAATCCATTTTGTCAATTTTTTGCAAAATGACGACAAGTATTAAAATTCAATCACTTATAACTCAGTAGTGTTGAATTTTGGCAAAAAGGTCTCTATACATGAAATGTTGAGAAGTCTAAAGTTCATCTAAGTAAAATATAAAAAATATATATTTTTGCTTGAAAACAAGCGATGTATCAGTTCGATCGTACCCCCATACTAGCCATTTTGAGACTTTCGGAAGAGTTAACGCTCTTAACTGTTTGGTTTCGAAGATAAAAATTTAAATTTTGAGTATCGCATAGAACTAACGTGCAGCCCCTATACGTTATGTTTAAAAAAAATATATAAAATTTTTTTTCAAAATGGCGGCTAATGTAAAAATTCAAAGTGTCATAACTTTGCTAAATGAAATCCTACTAAAAAATGTTTAATGCAAAAAGTGTTTGGAATTTTAATTTGCATATAAAAGCAATTTTTAATTTTTTTTTTTTTAATAAAAACCGAGTCTTACCATATATTGACCGAGACCTCGAACGAGCTTTTATGCGACTCTGCATATAGTTAACGCTCGTATGAGGCTTCTATTCAAGAAATCGACTTGAATTTTTTATACAAAATAGAGCTTTCGACTATACTTACGATACTATAAAAAAAAATTAAAAATTAAAAAATAAAAGTATTTTTTTTTCAAAACACGTTTAGTGTGATGAGTCGATCGACCCACCATACATACGCTCATAAGATTTTCAATATAGTTTAGGTCAGTGTGAGCTTATTTATACATATTTGAATTTCAATTTTTGTGACAGTATAGAATTCTTAAGCATCCTGTGTATGTTTGTTAGCAAAATCCATTTTGTCAATTTTTTGCAAAATGACGACAAGTATTAAAATTCAATCACTTATAACTCAGTAGTGTTGAATTTAGGCAACAAGGTCTCTATACATGAAATGTTGAGAAGCCTAAAGTTCATCTAAGTAAAATATAAAAAATATATATTTTTGCTTGAAAACAAGCGATGTATCAGTTCGATCGTAACCCCATACTAGCCATTTTGAGACTTTCAGAAGAGTTAACGCTCTTAACTGTTTGGTTTCGAAGATAAAAATTTAAATTTTGAGTATTGCATAGAACTAACGTGCAGCCCCTATACGTTATGTTTAAAAAAAATATATAAAATTTTTTTTTAAAATGGCGGCTAATGTAAAAATTCAAAGTGTCATAACTTTGCTAAATGAAATCCTACTAAAAAATGTTTGATGCAAAAAGTGTTTGGAATTTTAATTTGCATATAAAAGCAATTTTTAATTATTTTTTTTAATAAAAACCGAGTCTTACCATATATTGACCGAGACCTCGAACGAGCTTTTATGCGACTCTGCATATAGTTAACGCTCGTATGAGGCTTCTATTCAAGAAATCGACTTGAATTTTTTATACAAAATAGAGCTTTCGACTATACTTACGATACTATAAAAAAAAATTAAAAATTAAAAAATAAAAGTATTTTTTTTTCAAAACACGTTTAGTGTGATGAGTCGATCGACCCACCATACATACGCTCATAAGATTTTCAATATAGTTTAGGTCAGTGTGAGCTTATTTATACATATTTGAATTTCAATTTTTGTGACAGTATAGAATTCTTAAGCATCCTGTGTATGTTTGTTAGCAAAATCCATTTTGTCAATTTTTTGCAAAATGACGACAAGTATTAAAATTCAATCACTTATAACTCAGTAGTGTTGAATTTTGGCAAAAAGGTCTCTATACATGAAATGTTGAGAAGCCTAAAGTTCATCTAAGTAAAATATAAAAAATATATATTTTTGCTTGAAAACAAGCGATGTATCAGTTCGATCGTACCCCCATACTAGCCATTTTGAGACTTTCGGAAGAGTTAACGCTCTTAACTGTTTGGTTTCTAAGATAAAAATTTAATTTTTGAGTATCGCATAGAACTAACGTGCAGCCCCTATACGTTATGTTTAAAAAAAATATATAATTTTTTTTTTCAAAATGGCGGCTAATGTAAAAATTCAAAGTGTCATAACTTTGCTGAATGAAATCCTACTAAAAAATGTTTAATGCAAAAAGTGTTTGGAATTTTAATTTGCATATAAAAGCAATTTTTAATTATTTTTTTTTTAATAAAAACCGAGTCTTACCATATATTGACCGAGACCTCGAACGAGCTTTTATGCGACTCTGCATATAGTTAACGCTCGTATGAGGCTTCTATTCAAGAAATCGACTTGAATTTTTTATACAAAATAGAGCTTTCGACTATACTTACGATACTATAAAAAAAAATTAAAAATTAAAAAATAAAAGTATTTTTTTTTCAAAACACGTTTAGTGTGATGAGTCGATCGACCCACCATACATACGCTCATAAGATTTTCAATATAGTTTAGGTCAGTGTGAGCTTATTTATACATATTTGAATTTCAATTTTTGTGACAGTATAGAATTCTTCAGCATCCTGTGTATGTTTGTTAGCAAAATCCATTTTGTCAATTTTTTGCAAAATGACGACAAGTATTAAAATTCAATCACTTATAACTCAGTAGTGTTGAATTTTGGCAAAAAGGTCTCTATACATAAAATGTTGAGAAGCCTAAAGTTCATCTAAGTAAAATATAAAAAATATATATTTTTGCTTGAAAACAAGCGATGTATCAGTTCGATCGTACCCCCATACTAGCCATTTTGAGACTTTCGGAAGAGTTAACGCTCTTAACTGTTTGGTTTCGAAGATAAAAATTTAAATTTTGAGTATCGCATAGAACTAACGTGCAGCCCCTATACGTTATGTTTAAAAAAAATATATAATTTTTTTTTTCAAAATGGCGGCTAATGTAAAAATTCAAAGTGTCATAACTTTGCTGAATGAAATCCTACTAAAAAATGTTAATTGCAAAAAGTGTTTGAAATTTTAATTTGCATATAAAAGCAATTTTTAATTATTTTTTTTTTAATAAAAACCGAGTCTTACCATATATTGACCGAGACCTCGAACGAGCTTTTATGCGACTCTGCATATAGTTAACGCTCGTATGAGGCTTCTATTCAAGAAATCGACTTGAATTTTTTATACAAAATAGAGCTTTCGACTATACTTACGATACTATAAAAAAAAATTAAAAATTAAAAAATAAAAGTATTTTTTTTTCAAAACACGTTTAGTGTGATGAGTCGATCGACCCACCATACATACGCTCATAAGATTTTCAATATAGTTTAGGTCAGTGTGAGCTTATTTATACATATTTGAATTTCAATTTTTGTGACATTATAGAATTCTTAAGCATCCTGTGTATGTTTGTTAGCAAAATCCATTTTGTCAATTTTTTGCAAAATGACGACAAGTATTAAAATTCAATCACTTATAACTCAGTAGTGTTGAATTTTGGCAAAAAGGTCTCTATACATGAAATGTTGAGAAGCCTAAAGTTCATCTAAGTAAAATATAAAAAATATATATTTTTGCTTGAAAACAAGCGATGTATCAGTTCGATCGTACCCCCATACTAGCCATTTTGAGACTTTCGGAAGAGTTAACGCTCTTAACTGTTTGGTTTCGAAGATAAAAATTTAAATTTCAAGTATCGCATAGAACTAACGTGCAGCCCCTATACGTTATGTTTAAAAAAAATATATAAAATTTTTTTTCAAAATGGCGGCTAATGTAAAAATTCAAAGTGTCATAACTTTGCTAAATAAAATCCTACTAAAAAATGTTTAATGCAAAAAGTGTTTGGAATTTTAATTTGCATATAAAAGCAATTTTTAATTATTTTTTTTTTCATAAAAACCGAGTCTTACCATATATTGACCGAGACCTCGAACGAGCTTTTATGCGACTCTGCATATAGTTAACGCTCGTATGAGGCTTCTATTCAAGAAATCGACTTGAATTTTTTATACAAAATAGAGCTTTCGACTATACTTACGATACTATATAAAAAAATTAAAAATTAAAAAATAAAAGTATTTTTTTTTCAAAACACGTTTAGTGTGATGAGTCGATCGACCCACCATACATACGCTCATAAGATTTTCAATATAGTTTAGGTCAGTGTGAGCTTATTTATACATATTTGAATTTCAATTTTTGTGACAGTATAGAATTCTTAAGCATCCTGTGTATGTTTGTTAGCAAAATCCATTTTGTCAATTTTTTGCAAAATGACGACAAGTATTAAAATTCAATCACTTATAACTCAGTAGTGTTGAATTTTGGCAAAAAGGTCTCTATACATGAAATGTTGAGAAGCCTAAAGTTCATCTAAGTAAAATATAAAAAATATATATTTTTGCTTGAAAACAAGCGATGTATCAGTTCGATCGTACCCCCATACTAGCCATTTTGAGACTTTCGGAAGAGTTAACGCTCTTAACTGTTTGGTTTCGAAGATAAAAATTTAAATTTTGAGTATCGCATAGAACTAACGTGCAGCCCCTATACGTTATGTTTAAAAAAAATATATAAAATTTTTTTTCAAAATGGCGGCTAATGTAAAAATTCAAAGTGTCATAACTTTGCTAAATGAAATCCTACTAAAAAATGTTTAATGCAAAAAGTGTTTGGAATTTTAATTTGCATATAAAAGCAATTTTTAATTATTTTTTTTTTAATAAAAACCGAGTCTTACCATATATTGCCGAGACCTCGAACGAGCTTTTATGCGACTCTGCATATAGTTAACGCTCGTATGAGGCTTCTATTTAAGAAATCGACTTAAATTTTTTATACAAAATAGAGCTTTTGACTATACTTACGATACTATAAAAAAAAATTAAAAATTAAAAAATAAAAGTATTTTTTTTTCAAAACACGTTTAGTGTGATGATTTGATCGACCCACCATACATACGCTCATAAGATTTTCAATATAGTTTAGGTCAGTGTGAGCTTATTTATACATATTTGAATTTCAATTTTTGTGACAGTATAGAATTTTTAAGCATCCTGTGTATGTTTGTTAGCAAAATCCATTTTGTCAATTTTTTGCAAAATGACGACAAGTATTAAAATTCAATCACTTATAACTCAGTAGTGTTGAATTTTGGCAAAAAGGTCTCTATACATGAAATGTTGAGAAGCCTAAAGTTCATCTAAGTAAAATATAAAAAATATATATTTTTGCTTGAAAACAAGCGATGTATCAGTTCGATCGTACCCCCATACTAGCCATTTTGAGACTTTCGGAAGAGTTAACGCTCTTAACTGTTTGGTTTCGAAGATAAAAATTTAAATTTTGAGTATCGCATAGAACTAACGTGCAGCCCCTATACGTTATGTTTAAAAAAAATATATAAAATTTTTTTTCAAAATGGCGGCTAATGTAAAAATTCAAAGTGTCATAACTTTGCTAAACGAAATCCTACTAAAAAATGTTTAATGCAAAAAGTGTTTGGAATTTTAATTTGCATATAAAAGCAATTTTTAATTATTTTTTTTTTAATAAAAACCGAGTCTTACCATATATTGACCGAGACCTCGAACGAGCTTTTATGCGACTCTGCATATAGTTAACGCTCGTATGAGGCTTCTATTCAAGAAATCGACTTAAATTTTTTATACAAAATAGAGCTTTTGACTATACTTACGATACTATAAAAAAAAATTAAAAATTAAAAAATAAAAGTATTTTTTTTTCAAAACACGTTTAGTGTGATGAGTCGATCGACCCACCATACATACGCTCATAAGATTTTCAATATAGTTTAGGTCAGTGTGAGCTTATTTATACATATTTGAATTTCAATTTTTGTGACAGTATAGAATTCTTAAGCATCCTGTGTATGTTTGTTAGCAAAATCCATTTTGTCATTTTTTTGCAAAATGACCAAGTATTAAAATTCAATCACTTATAACTCAGTAGTGTTGAATTTTGGCAAAAAGGTCTCTATACATGAAATGTTAAGAAGCCTAAAGTTCATCTAAGTAAAATATAAAAAATATATATTTTTGCTTGAAAACAAGCGATGTATCAGTTCGATCGTACCCCCATACTAGCCATTTTGAGACTTTCAAAAGAGTTAACGCTCTTAACTGTTTGGTTTCGAAGATAAAAATTTAAATTTTGAGTATCGCATAGAACTAACGTGCAGCCCCTATACGTTATGTTTAAAAAAAATATATAAAATTTTTTTTCAAAATGGCGGCTAATGTAAAAATTCAAAGTGTCATAACTTTGCTAAATGAAATCCTACTAAAAAATGTTTAATGCAAAAAGTGTTTGGAATTTTAATTTGCATATAAAAGCAATTTTTAATTATTTTTTTTTAATAAAAACCGAGTCTTACCATATATTGACCGAGACCTCGAACGAGCTTTTATGCGACTCTGCATATAGTTAACGCTCGTATGAGGCTTCTATTCAAGAAATCGACTTGAATTTTTTATACAAAATAGAGCTTTCGACTATACTTACGATACTATAAAAAAAAATTAAAAATTAAAAAATAAAAGTATTTTTTTTTCAAAACACGTTTAGTGTGATGAGTCGATCGACCCACCATACATACGCTCATAAGATTTTCAATATAGTTTAGGTCAGTGTGAGCTTATTTATACATATTTGAATTTCAATTTTTGTGTCAGTATAGAATTCTTAAGCATCCTGTGTATGTTTGTTAGCAAAATCCATTTTGTCAATTTTTTGCAAAATGACGACAAGTATTAAAATTCAATCACTTATAACTCAGTAGTGTTGAATTTTGGCAAAAAGGTCTCTATACATGAAATGTTGAGAAGCCTAAAGTTCATCTAAGTAAAATATAAAAAATATATATTTTTGCTTGAAAACAAGCGATGTATCAGTTCGATCGTACCCCCATACTAGCCATTTTGAGACTTTCGGAAGAGTTAACGCTCTTAACTGTTTGGTTTCGAAGATAAAAATTTAAATTTTGAGTATCGCATAGAACTAACGTGCAGCCCCTATACGTTATGTTTAAAAAAAATATATAAAAATTTTTTTTTAAAATGGCGGCTAATGTAAAAATTCAAAGTGTCATAACTTTGCTAAATAAAATCCTACTAAAAAATGTTTAATGCAAAAAGTGTTTGGAATTTTAATTTGCATATAAAAGCAATTTTTAATTTTTTTTTTTTTAATAAAAACCGAGTCTTACCATATATTGACCGAGACCTTGAACGAGCTTTTATGCGACTCTGCATATAGTTAACGCTCGTATGAGGCTTCTATTCAAGAAATCGACTTGAATTTTTTATACAAAATGGAGCTTTTGACTATACTTACGATACTATAAAAAAAAATTAAAAATTAAAAAATAAAAGTATTTTTTTTTCAAAACACGTTTAGTGTGATGAGTCGATCGACCCACCATACATACGCTCATAAGATTTTCAATATAGTTTGGGTCAGTGTGAGCTTATTTATACATATTTGAATTTCAATTTTTGTGACAGTATAGAATTTTTAAGCATCCTGTGTATGTTTGTTAGCAAAATCCATTTTGTCAATTTTTTGCAAAATGACGACAAGTATTAAAATTCAATCACTTATAACTCAGTAGTGTTGAATTTTAGCAAAAAGGTCTCTATACATGAAATGTTGAGAAGCCTAAAGTTCATCTAAGTAAAATATAAAAAATATATATTTTTGCTTGAAAACAAGCGATGTATCAGTTCGATCGTACCCCCATACTAGCCATTTTGAGACTTTCGGAAGAGTTAACGCTCTTAACTGTTTGGTTTCGAAGATAAAAATTTAAATTTTGAGTATCGCATAGAACTAACGTGCAGCCCCTATACGTTATGTTTAAAAAAAATATATAAAATTTTTTTTCAAAATGGCGGCTAATGTAAAAATTCAAAGTGTCATAACTTTGCTAAATAAAATCCTACTAAAAAATGTTTAATGCAAAAAGTGTTTGGAATTTTAATTTGCATATAAAAGCAATTTTTAATTTTTTTTTTTTTAATAAAAACCGAGTCTTACCATATATTGACCGAGACCTCGAACGAGCTTTTATGCGACTCTGCATATAGTTAACGCTCGTATGAGGCTTCTATTCAAGAAACCGACTTGATATTTTTATACAAAATAGAGCTTTTGACTATACTTACGATACTATAAAAAAAAATTAAAAATTAAAAAATAAAAGTATTTTTTTTTTAAAACACGTTTAGTGTGATGAGTCGATCGACCTAACATTCATACGCTCATAAGATTTTCAATATAGTTAAGGTCAGTGTGAGCTTATTTATACATATTTAAATTTCAATTTTTGTGACAGTATAGAATTCTTAAGCATCCTGTGTATGTTTATAGCAAAATCCATTTTGTCAATTTTTTGCAAAATGGCGACAAGTATTGAAATTCAATCACTTATAACTCAGTAGTGTTCAATTTTGTCAAAAAGGTCTCTATACATGAAATGTTTAGAAGCCTAAAGTTCATCAGAATAAAATATAAAAAATATATATTTTTGGTTGAAAACAAGCGATGTATCAGTTCGATCGTACCCCCATACTAGCCATTTTGAGACTTTCGGAAGAGTTAACGCTCTTAACTGTTTGGTTTCGAAGATAAAAATTTAAATTTTGAGTATCGCATAGAACTAACGTGCAGGCACTATACGTTATGTTTAAAAAAAATATATAAAATTTTTTTTCAAAATGGCAGCTAATGTAAAAATTCAAAGTGTCATAACTTTGCTAAATGTAATCCTACTAAAAAATGTCTAATGCAAAAAGTGTTTGGAATTTTAATTTGCATATAAAAGCAATTTTTAATTATTTTTTTTTTAATAAAAACCGAGTCTTACCATATATTGACCGAGACCTCGAACGAGCTTTTATGCGACTCTGCATATAGTTAATGCTCGTACGAGGTTTCTATTTAAGAAATAGACTTGAATTTTTAATACAAAATAGAGCTTTCGACTATACTTACGATACTATAAAAAAAAATTAAAAATTAAAAAATAAAAGTATTTTTTTTTCAAAACACGTTTAGTGTGATGAGTCGATCGACCTACCATTCATACGCTCATAAGATTTTCAATATAGTTAAGGTCAGTGTGAGCTTATTTATACATATTTAAATTTCAATTTTTGTGACAGTATAGAATTCTTAAGCATCCTGTGTATGTTTGTTAGCAAAATCCATTTTGTCAATTTTTTGCAAAATGGCGACAAGTATTGAAATTCAATCACTTATAACTCAGTAGTGTTCAATTTTGTCAAAAAGGTCTCTATACATGAAATGTTTAGAAGCCTAAAGTTCATCAGAATAAAATATAAAAAATATATATTTTTGCTTGAAAACAAGCGATGTATCAGTTCGATCGTACCCCCATACTAGCCATTTTGAGACTTTCGGAAGAGTTAACGCTCTTAACTGTTTGGTTTCGAAGATAAAAATTTAAATTTTGAGTATCGCATAGAACTAACGTGCAGCCCCTATACGTTATGTTTAAAAAAAATATATAAAATTTTTTTTCAAAATGGCGGCTAATGTAAAAATTCAAAGTGTCATAACTTTGCTAAATAAAATCCTACTAAAAAATGTTTAATGCAAAAAGTGTTTGGAATTTTAATTTGCATATAAAAGCAATATTTAATTTTTTTTTTTTTAATAAAAACCGAGTCTTACCATATATTGACCGAGACCTCGAACGAGCTTTTATGCGACTCTGCATATAGTTAACGCTCGAATGAGGCTTCTATTCAAGAAATCGACTTGAATTTTTTATACAAAATAGAGCTTTTGACTATACTTACGATACTATAAAAAAAAATTAAAAATTAAAAAATAAAAGTATTTTTTTTTTAAAACACGTTTAGTGTGATGAGTCGATCGACCTAACATTCATACGCTCATAAGATTTTCAATATAGTTAAGGTCAGTGTGAGCTTATTTATACATATTTAAATTTCAATTTTTGTGACAGTATAGAATTCTTAAGCATCCTGTGTATGTTTGTTAGCAAAATCCATTTTGTCAATTTTTTGCAAAATGGCGACAAGTATTGAAATTCAATCACTTATAACTCAGTAGTGTTCAATTTTGTCAAAAAGGTCTCTATACATGAAATGTTTAGAAGCCTAAAGTTCATCAGAATAAAATATAAAAAATATATATTTTTGCTTGAAAACAAGCGATGTATCAGTTCGATCGTACCCCCATACTAGCCATTTTGAGACTTTCGGAAGAGTTAACGCTCTTAACTGTTTGGTTTCGAAGATAAAAATTTAAATTTTGAGTATCGCATAGAACTAACGTGCAGGCACTATACGTTATGTTTAAAAAAAATATATAAAATTTTTTTTCAAAATGGCAGCTAATGTAAAAATTCAAAGTGTCATAACTTTGCTAAATGAAATCCTACTAAAAAATGTCTAATGCAAAAAGTGTTTGGAATTTTAATTTGCATATAAAAGCAATTTTTAATTTTTTTTTTTTTAATAAAAACCGAGTCTTACCATATATTGACCGAGACCTCGAACGAGCTTTTATGCGACTCTGCATATAGTTAATGCTCGTACGAGGTTTCTATTTAAGAAATAGACTTGAATTTTTAATACAAAATAGAGCTTTCGACTATACTTACGATACTATAAAAAAAAATTAAAAATTAAAAAATAAAAGTATTTTTTTTTCAAAACACGTTTAGTGTGATAAGTCGATCGACCTACCATTCATACGCTCATAAGATTTTCAATATAGTTAAGGTCAGTGTGAGCTTATTTATACATATTTAAATTTCAATTTTTGTGACAGTATAGAATTCTTAAGCATCCTGTGTATGTTTGTTAGCAAAATCCATTTTGTCAATTTTTTGCAAAATGGCGACAAGTATTGAAATTCAATCACTTATAACTCAGTAGTGTTTAATTTTGTCAAAAAGGTCTCTATACATGAAATGTTTAGAAGCCTAAAGTTCATCAGAATAAAATATAAAAAATATATATTTTTGCTTGAAAACAAGCGATGTATCAGTTCGATCGTACCCCCATACTAGCCATTTTGAGACTTTCGGAAGAGTTAACGCTCTTAACTGTTTGGTTTCGAAGATAAAAATTTAAATTTTGAGTATCGCATAGAACTAACGTGCAGGCACTATACGTTATGTTTAAAAAAAATATATAAAATTTTTTTTCAAAATGGCAGCTAATGTAAAAATTCAAAGTGTCATAACTTTGCTAAATGAAATCCTACTAAAAAATGTCTAATGCAAAAAGTGTTTGGAATTTTAATTTGCATATAAAAGCAATTTTTAATTATTTTTTTTTTAATAAAAACCGAGTCTTACCATATATTGACCGAGACCTCGAACGAGCTTTTATGCGACTCTGCATATAGTTAATGCTCGTACGAGGTTTCTATTAAAGAAATAGACTTGAATTTTTAATACAAAATAGAGCTTTCGACTATACTTACGATACTATAAAAAAAAATTAAAAATTAAAAAATAAAAGTATTTTTTTTTCAAAACACGTTTAGTGTGATGAGTCGATCGACCTAACATTCATACGCTCATAAGATTTTCAATATAGTTAAGGTCAGTGTGAGCTTATTTATACATATTTAAATTTCAATTTTTGTGACAGTATAGAATTCTTAAGCATCCTGTGTATGTTTGTTAGCAAAATCCATTTTGTCAATTTTTTGCAAAATAGCGACAAGTATTGAAATTCAATCACTTATAACTCAGTAGTGTTCAATTTTGTCAAAAAGGTCTCTATACATGAAATGTTTAGAAGCCTAAAGTTCATCAGAATAAAATAAAAAAAATATATATTTTTGCTTGAAAACAAGCGATGTATCAGTTCGATCGTACCCCCATACTAGCCATTTTGAGACTTTCGGAAGAGTTAACGCTCTTAACTGTTTGGTTTCGAAGATAAAAATTTAAATTTTGAGTATCGCATAGAACTAACGTGCAGGCACTATACGTTATGTTTAAAAAAAATATATAAAATTTTTTTTCAAAATGGCAGCTAATGTAAAAATTCAAAGTGTCATAACTTTGCTAAATGAAATCCTACTAAAAAATGTCTTATGCAAAAAGTGTTTGGAATTTTAATTTGCATATAAAAGCAATTTTTAATTATTTTTTTTTTAATAAAAACCGAGTCTTACCATATATTGACCGAGACCTCGAACGAGCTTTTATGCGACTCTGCATATAGTTAATGCTCGTACGAGGTTTCTATTTAAGAAATAGACTTGAATTTTTAATACAAAATAGAGCTTTCGACTATACTTACGATACTATAAAAAAAAATTAAAAATTAAAAAATAAAAGTATTTTTTTTTCAAAACACGTTTAGTGTGATGAGTCGATCGACCTACCATTCATACGCTCATAAGATTTTCAATATAGTTAAGGTCAGTGTGAGCTTATTTATACATATTTAAATTTCAATTTTTGTGACAGTATAGAATTCTTAAGCATCCTGTGTATGTTTGTTAGCAAAATCCATTTTGTCAATTTTTTGCAAAATGGCGACAAGTATTGAAATTCAATCACTTATAACTCAGTAGTGTTCAATTTTGTCAAAAAGGTTTCTATACATGAAATGTTTAGAAGCCTAAAGTTCATCAGAATAAAATATAAAAAATATATATTTTTGCTTGAAAACAAGCGATGTATCAGTTCGATCGTACCCCCATACTAGCCATTTTGAGACTTTCGGAAGAGTTAACGCTCTTAACTGTTTGGTTTCGAAGATAAAAATTTAAATTTTGAGTATCGCATAGAACTAACGTGCAGGCACTATACGTTATGTTTAAAAAAAATATATAAAATTTTTTTTCAAAATGGCAGCTAATGTAAAAATTCAAAGTGTCATAACTTTGCTAAATGAAATCCTACTAAAAAATGTCTAATGCAAAAAGTGTTTGGAATTTTAATTTGCATATAAAAGCAATTTTTAATTATTTTTTTTTTAATAAAAACCGAGTCTTACCATATATTGACCGAGACCTCGAACGAGCTTTTATGCGACTCTGCATATAGTTAATGCTCGTACGAGGTTTCTATTTAAGAAATAGACTTGAATTTTTAATACAAAATAGAGCTTTCGACTATACTTACGATACTATAAAAAAAAATTAAAAATTAAAAAATAAAAGTATTTTTTTTTCAAAACACGTTTAGTGTGATGAGTCGATCGACCTAACATTCATACGCTCATAAGATTTTCAATATAGTTAAGGTCAGTGTGAGCTTATTTATACATATTTAAATTTCAATTTTTGTGACAGTATAGAATTCTTAAGCATCCTGTGTATGTTTGTTAGCAAAATCCATTTTGTCAATTTTTTGCAAAATGGCGACAAGTATTGAAATTCAATCACTTATAACTCAGTAGTGTTCAATTTTGTCAAAAAGGTCTCTATACATGAAATGTTTAGAAGCCTAAAGTTCATCAGAATAAAATAAAAAAAATATATATTTTTGCTTGAAAACAAGCGATGTATCAGTTCGATCGTACCCCCATACTAGCCATTTTGAGACTTTCGGAAGAGTTAACGCTCTTAACTGTTTGGTTTCGAAGATAAAAATTTAAATTTTGAGTATCGCATAGAACTAACGTGCAGGCACTATACGTTATGTTTAAAAAAAATATATAAAAATTTTCTTCAAAATGGCAGCTAATGTAAAAATTCAAAGTGTCATAACTTTGCTAAATGAAATCCTACTAAAAAATGTCTAATGCAAAAAGTGTTTGGAATTTTAATTTGCATATAAAAGCAATTTTTAATTATTTTTTTTTTAATAAAAACCGAGTCTTACCATATATTGACCGAGACCTCGAACGAGCTTTTATGCGACTCTGCATATAGTTAATGCTCGTACGAGGTTTCTATTTAAGAAATAGACTTGAATTTTTAATACAAAATAGAGCTTTCGACTATACTTACGATACTATAAAAAAAAATTAAAAATTAAAAAATAAAAGTATTTTTTTTTCAAAACACGTTTAGTGTGATGAGTCGATCGACCTACCATTCATACGCTCATAAGATTTTCAATATAGTTAAGGTCAGTGTGAGCTTATTTATACATATTTAAATTTCAATTTTTGTGACAGTATAGAATTCTTAAGCATCCTGTGTATGTTTGTTAGCAAAATCCATTTTGTCAATTTTTTGCAAAATGGCGACAAGTATTGAAATTCAATCACTTATAACTCAGTAGTGTTCAATTTTGTCAAAAAGGTCTCTATACATGAAATGTTTAGAAGCCTAAAGTTCATCAGAATAAAATAAAAAAAATATATATTTTTGCTTGAAAACAAGCGATGTATCAGTTCGATCGTACCCCCATACTAGCCATTTTGAGACTTTCGGAAGAGTTAACGCTCTTAACTGTTTGGTTTCGAAGATAAAAATTTAAATTTTGAGTATCGCATAGAACTAACGTGCAGGCACTATACGTTATGTTTAAAAAAAATATATAAAATTTTTTTTCAAAATGGCAGCTAATGTAAAAATTCAAAGTGTCATAACTTTGCTAAATGAAATTCTACTAAAAAATATCTAATGCAAAAAGTGTTTGGAATTTTAATTTGCATATAAAAGCAGTTTTTAATTATTTTTTTTTTAATAAAAACCGAGTCTTACCATATATTGACCGAGACCTCGAACGAGCTTTTATGCGACTCTGCATATAGTTAATGCTCGTACGAGGTTTCTATTTAAGAAATAGACTTGAATTTTTAATACAAAATAGAGCTTTCGACTATACTTACGATACTATAAAAAAAAATTAAAAATTAAAAAATAAAAGTATTTTTTTTTCAAAACACGTTTAGTGTGATGAGTCGATCGACCTACCATTCATACGCTCATAAGATTTTCAATATAGTTAAGGTCAGTGTGAGCTTATTTATACATATTTAAATTTCAATTTTTGTGACAGTATAGAATTCTTAAGCATCCTGTGTATGTTTGTTAGCAAAATCCATTTTGTCAATTTTTTGCAAAATGGCGACAAGTATTGAAATTCAATCACTTATAACTCAGTAGTGTTCAATTTTGTCAAAAAGGTCTCTATACATGAAATGTTTAGAAGCCTAAAGTTCATCAGAATAAAATATAAAAAATATATATTTTTGCTTGAAAACAAGCGATGTATCAGTTCGATCGTACCCCCATACTAGCCATTTTGAGACTTTCGGAAGAGTTAACGCTCTTAACTGTTTGGTTTCGAAGATAAAAATTTAAATTTTGAGTATCGCATAGAACTAACGTGCAGGCACTATACGTTATGTTTAAAAAAAATATATAAATTTTTTTTTCAAAATGGCAGCTAATGTAAAAATTCAAAGTGTCATAACTTTGCTAAATGAAATCCTACTAAAAAATGTCTAATGCAAAAAGTGTTTGGAATTTTAATTTGCATATAAAAGCAATTTTTAATTATTTTTTTTTTAATAAAAACCGAGTCTTACCATATATTGACCGAGACCTCGAACGAGCTTTTATGCGACTCTGCATATAGTTAATGCTCGTACGAGGTTTCTATTTAAGAAATAGACTTGAATTTTTAATACAAAATAGAGCTTTCGACTATACTTACGATACTATAAAAAAAAATTAAAAATTAAAAAATAAAAGTATTTTTTTTTCAAAACACGTTTAGTGTGATGAGTCGATCGACCTACCATTCATACGCTCATAAGATTTTCAATATAGTTAAGGTCAGTGTGAGCTTATTTATACATATTTAAATTTCAATTTTTGTGACAGTATAGAATTCTTAAGCATCCTGTGTATGTTTGTTAGCAAAATCCATTTTGTCAATTTTTTGCAAAATGGCGACAAGTATTGAAATTCAATCACTTATAACTCAGTAGTGTTCAATTTTGTCAAAAAGGTCTCTATACATGAAATGTTTAGAAGCCTAAAGTTCATCAGAATAAAATAAAAAAAATATATATTTTTGCTTGAAAACAAGCGATGTATCAGTTCGATCGTACCCCCATACTAGCCATTTTGAGACTTTCGGAAGAGTTAACGCTCTTAACTGTTTGGTTTCGAAGATAAAAATTTAAATTTTGAGTATCGCATAGAACTAACGTGCAGGCACTATACGTTATGTTTAAAAAAAATATATAAAAATTTTTTTCAAAATGGCAGCTAATGTAAAAATTCAAAGTGTCATAACTTTGCTAAATGAAATCCTACTAAAAAATGTCTAATGCAAAAAGTGTTTGGAATTTTAATTTGCATATAAAAGCAATTTTTAATTATTTTTTTTTTAATAAAAACCGAGTCTTACCATATATTGACCGAGACCTCGAACGAGCTTTTATGCGACTCTGCATATAGTTAATGCTCGTACGAGGTTTCTATTTAAGAAATAGACTTGAATTTTTAATACAAAATAGAGCTTTCGACTATACTTACGATACTATAAAAAAAAATTAAAAATTAAAAAATAAAAGTATTTTTTTTTCAAAACACGTTTAGTGTGATGAGTCGATCGACCTACCATTCATACGCTCATAAGATTTTCAATATAGTTAAGGTCAGTGTGAGCTTATTTATACATATTTAAATTTCAATTTTTGTGACAGTATAGAATTCTTAAGCATCCTGTGTATGTTTGTTAGCAAAATCCATTTTGTCAATTTTTTGCAAAATGGCGACAAGTATTGAAATTCAATCACTTATAACTCAGTAGTGTTCAATTTTGTCAAAAAGTTCTCTATACATGAAATGTTTAGAAGCCTAAAGTTCATCAGAATAAAATATAAAAAATATATATTTTTGCTTGAAAACAAGCGATGTATCAGTTCGATCGTACCCCCATACTAGCCATTTTGAGACTTTCGGAAGAGTTAACGCTCTTAACTGTTTGGTTTCGAAGATAAAAATTTAAATTTTTAATATCGCATAGAACTAACGTGCAGGCACTATACGTTATGTTTAAAAAAAATATATAAAATTTTTTTTCAAAATGGCAGCTAATGTAAAAATTCAAAGTGTCATAACTTTGCTAAATAAAATCCTACTAAAAAATGTCTAATGCAAAAAGTGTTTGGAATTTTAATTTGCATATAAAAGCAATTTTTAATTATTTTTTTTTTAATAAAAACCGAGTCTTACCATATATTGACCGAGACCTCGAACGAGCTTTTATGCGACTCTGCATATAGTTAATGCTCGTACGAGGTTTCTATTTAAGAAATAGACTTGAATTTTTAATACAAAATAGAGCTTTCGACTATACTTACGATACTATAAAAAAAAATTAAAAATTAAAAAATAAAAGTATTTTTTTTTCAAAACACGTTTAGTGTGATGAGTCGATCGACCTACCATTCATACGCTCATAAGATTTTCAATATACTTAAGGTCAGTGTGAGCTTATTTATACATATTTAAATTTCAATTTTTGTGACAGTATAGAATTCTTAAGCATCCTGTGTATGTTTGTTAGCAAAATCCATTTTGTCAATTTTTTGCAAAATGGCGACAAGTATTGAAATTCAATCACTTATAACTCAGTAGTGTTCAATTTTGTCAAAAAGGTCTCTATACATGAAATGTTTAGAAGCCTAAAGTTCATCAGAATAAAATATAAAAAATATATATTTTTGCTTGAAAACAAGCGATGTATCAGTTCGATCGTACCCCCATACTAGCCATTTTGAGACTTTCGGAAGAGTTAACGCTCTTAACTGTTTGGTTTCGAAGATAAAAATTTAAATTTTGAGTATCGCATAGAACTAACGTGCAGGCACTATACGTTATGTTTAAAAAAAATATATAAAATTTTTTTTCAAAATGGCAGCTAATGTAAAAATTCAAAGTGTCATAACTTTGCTAAATGAAATCCTACTAAAAAATGTCTAATGCAAAAAGTGTTTGGAATTTTAATTTGCATATAAAAGCAATTTTTAATTATTTTTTTTTTAATAAAAACCGAGTCTTACCATATATTGACCGAGACCTCGAACGAGCTTTTATGCGACTCTGCATATAGTTAATGCTCGTACGAGGTTTCTATTTAAGAAATAGACTTGAATTTTTGATACAAAATAGAGCTTTCGACTATACTTACGATACTATAAAAAAAAATTAAAAATTAAAAAATAAAAGTATTTTTTTTTCAAAACACGTTTAGTGTGATGAGTCGATCGACCTACCATTCATACGCTCATAAGATTTTCAATATAGTTAAGGTCAGTGTGAGCTTATTTATACATATTTAAATTTCAATTTTTGTGACAGTATAGAATTCTTAAGCATCCTGTGTATGTTTGTTAGCAAAATCCATTTTGTCAATTTTTTGCAAAATGGCGACAAGTATTGAAATTCAATCACTTATAACTCAGTAGTGTTCAATTTTGTCAAAAAGGTCTCTATACATGAAATGTTTAGAAGCCTAAAGTTCATCAGAATAAAATATAAAAAATATATATTTTTGCTTGAAAACAAGCGATGTATCAGTTCGATCGTACCCCCATACTAGCCATTTTGAGACTTTCGGAAGAGTTAACGCTCTTAACTGTTTGGTTTCGAAGATAAAAATTTAAATTTTGAGTATCGCATAGAACTAACGTGCAGGCACTATACGTTATGTTTAAAAAAAATATATAAAATTTTTTTTCAAAATGGCAGCTAATGTAAAAATTCAAAGTGTCATAACTTTGCTAAATGAAATCCTACTAAAAAATGTCTAATGCAAAAAGTGTTTGGAATTTTAATTTGCATATAAAAGCAATTTTTAATTATTTTTTTTTAATAAAAACCGAGTCTTACCATATATTGACCGAGACCTCGAACGAGCTTTTATGCGACTCTGCATATAGTTAATGCTCGTACGAGGTTTCTATTTAAGAAATAGACTTGAATTTTTAATACAAAATAGAGCTTTCGACTATACTTACGATACTATAAAAAAAAATTAAAAATTAAAAAATAAAAGTATTTTTTTTTCAAAACACGTTTAGTGTGATGAGTCGATCGACCTAACATTCATACGCTCATAAGATTTTCAATATAGTTAAGGTCAGTGTGAGCTTATTTATACATATTTAAATTTCAATTTTTGTGACAGTATAGAATTCTTAAGCATCCTGTGTATGTTTGTTAGCAAAATCCATTTTGTCAATTTTTTGCAAAATGGCGACAAGTATTGAAATTCAATCACTTATAACTCAGTAGTGTTCAATTTTGTCAAAAAGGTCTCTATACATGAAATGTTTAGAAGCCTAAAGTTCATCAGAATAAAATAAAAAAAATATATATTTTTGCTTGAAAACAAGCGATGTATCAGTTCGATCGTACCCCCATACTAGCCATTTTGAGACTTTCGGAAGAGTTAACGCTCTTAACTGTTTGGTTTCGAAGATAAAAATTTAAATTTTGAGTATCGCATAGAACTAACGTGCAGGCACTATACGTTATGTTTAAAAAATATATATAAATTTTTTTTTCAAAATGGCAGCTAATGTAAAAATTCAAAGTGTCATAACTTTGCTAAATGAAATCCTACTAAAAAATGTCTAATGCAAAAAGTGTTTGGAATTTTAATTTGCATATAAAAGCAATTTTTAATTATTTTTTTTTTAATAAAAACCGAGTCTTACCATATATTGACCGAGACCTCGAACGAGCTTTTATGCGACTCTGCATATAGTTAATGCTCGTACGAGGTTTCTATTTAAGAAATAGACTTGAATTTTTAATACAAAATAGAGCTTTCGACTATACTTACGATACTATAAAAAAAAATTAAAAATTAAAAAATAAAAGTATTTTTTTTTCAAAACACGTTTAGTGTGATGAGTCGATCGACCTACTATTCATACGCTCATAAGATTTTCAATATACTTAAGGTCAGTGTGAGCTTATTTATACATATTTAAATTTCAATTTTTGTGACAGTATAGAATTCTTAAGCATCCTGTGTATGTTTGTTAGCAAAATCCATTTTGTCAATTTTTTGCAAAATGGCGACAAGTATTGAAATTCAATCACTTATAACTCAGTAGTGTTCAATTTTGTCAAAAAGGTCTCTATACATGAAATGTTTAGAAGCCTAAAGTTCATCAGAATAAAATATAAAAAATATATATTTTTGCTTGAAAACAAGCGATGTATCAGTTCGATCGTACCCCCATACTAGCCATTTTGAGACTTTCGGAAGAGTTAACGCTCTTAACTGTTTGGTTTCGAAGATAAAAATTTAAATTTTGAGTATCGCATAGAACTAACGTGCAGGCACTATACGTTATGTTTAAAAAAAATATATAAAATTTTTTTTCAAAATGGCAGCTAATGTAAAAATTCAAAGTGTCATAACTTTGCTAAATGAAATCCTACTAAAAAATGTCTAATGCAAAAAGTGTTTGGAATTTTAATTTGCATATAAAAGCAATTTTTAATTATTTTTTTTTTAATAAAAACCGAGTCTTACCATATATTGACCGAGACCTCGAACGAGCTTTTATGCGACTCTGCATATAGTTAATGCTCGTACGAGGTTTCTATTTAAGAAATAGACTTGAATTTTTAATACAAAATAGAGCTTTCGACTATACTTACGATACTATAAAAAAAAATTAAAAATTAAAAAATAAAAGTATTTTTTTTTCAAAACACGTTTAGTGTGATGAGTCGATCGACCTACCATTCATACGCTCATAAGATTTTCAATATAGTTAAGGTCAGTGTGAGCTTATTTATACATATTTAAATTTCAATTTTTGTGACAGTATAGAATTCTTAAGCATCCTGTGTATGTTTGTTAGCAAAATCCATTTTGTCAATTTTTTGCAAAATGGCGACAAGTATTGAAATTCAATCACTTATAACTCAGTAGTGTTCAATTTTGTCAAAAAGGTCTCTATACATGAAATGTTTAGAAGCCTAAAGTTCATCAGAATAAAATATAAAAAATATATATTTTTGCTTGAAAACAAGCGATGTATCAGTTCGATCGTACCCCCATACTAGCCATTTTGAGACTTTCGGAAGAGTTAACGCTCTTAACTGTTTGGTTTCGAAGATAAAAATTTAAATTTTAAGTATCGCATAGAACTAACGTGCAGGCACTATACGTTATGTTTAAAAAAAATATATAAAATTTTTTTTCAAAATGGCAGCTAATGTAAAAATTCAAAGTGTCATAACTTTGCTAAATGAAATCCTACTAAAAAATGTCTAATGCAAAAAGTGTTTGGAATTTTAATTTGCATATAAAAGCAATTTTTAATTATTTTTTTTTAATAAAAACCGAGTCTTACCATATATTGACCGAGACCTCGAACGAGCTTTTATGCGACTCTGCATATAGTTAATGCTCGTACGAGGTTTCTATTTAAGAAATAGACTTGAATTTTTAATACAAAATAGAGCTTTCGACTATACTTACGATACTATAAAAAAAAATTAAAAATTAAAAAATAAAAGTATTTTTTTTTCAAAACACGTTTAGTGTGATGAGTCGATCGACCTACCATTCATACGCTCATAAGATTTTCAATATAGTTAAGGTCAGTGTGAGCTTATTTATACATATTTAAATTTCAATTTTTGTGACAGTATAGAATTCTTAAGCATCCTGTGTATGTTTGTTAGCAAAATCCATTTTGTCAATTTTTTGCAAAATGGCGACAAGTATTGAAATTCAATCACTTATAACTCAGTAGTGTTCAATTTTGTCAAAAAGGTCTCTATACATGAAATGTTTAGAAGCCTAAAGTTCATCAGAATAAAATAAAAAAAATATATATTTTTGCTTGAAAACAAGCGATGTATCAGTTCGATCGTACCCCCATACTAGCCATTTTGAGACTTTCGGAAGAGTTAACGCTCTTAACTGTTTGGTTTCGAAGATAAAAATTTAAATTTTGAGTATCGCATAGAACTAACGTGCAGGCACTATACGTTATGTTTAAAAAAAATATATAAAATTTTTTTTCAAAATGGCAGCTAATGTAAAAATTCAAAGTGTCATAACTTTGCTAAATGAAATCCTACTAAAAAATGTCTAATGCAAAAAGTGTTTGGAATTTTAATTTGCATATAAAAGCAATTTTTAATTATTTTTTTTTTAATAAAAACCGAGTCTTACCATATATTGACCGAGACCTCGAACGAGCTTTTATGCGACTCTGCATATAGTTAATGCTCGTACGAGGTTTCTATTTAAGAAATAGACTTGAATTTTTAATACAAAATAGAGCTTTCGACTATACTTACGATACTATAAAAAAAAATTAAAAATTAAAAAATAAAAGTATTTTTTTTTCAAAACACGTTTAGTGTGATGAGTCGATCGACCTAACATTCATACGCTCATAAGATTTTCAATATAGTTAAGGTCAGTGTGAGCTTATTTATACATATTTAAATTTCAATTTTTGTGACAGTATAGAATTCTTAAGCATCCTGTGTATGTTTGTTAGCAAAATCCATTTTGTCAATTTTTTGCAAAATGGCGACAAGTATTGAAATTCAATCACTTATAACTCAGTAGTGTTCAATTTTGTCAAAAAGGTCTCTATACATGAAATGTTTAGAAGCCTAAAGTTCATCAGAATAAAATAAAAAAAATATATATTTTTGCTTGAAAACAAGCGATGTATCAGTTCGATCGTACCCCCATACTAGCCATTTTGAGACTTTCGGAAGAGTTAACGCTCTTAACTGTTTGGTTTCGAAGATAAAAATTTAAATTTTGAGTATCGCATAGAACTAACGTGCAGGCACTATACGTTATGTTTAAAAAAAATATATAAAATTTTTTTTCAAAATGGCAGCTAATGTAAAAATTCAAAGTGTCATAACTTTGCTAAATAAAATCCTACTAAAAAATGTCTAATGCAAAAAGTGTTTGGAATTTTAATTTGCATATAAAAGCAATTTTTAATTATTTTTTTTTTAATAAAAACCGAGTCTTACCATATATTGACCGAAACCTCGAACGAGCTTTTATGCGACTCTGCATATAGTTAATGCTCGTACGAGGTTTCTATTTAAGAAATAGACTTGAATTTTTAATACAAAATAGAGCTTTCGACTATACTTACGATACTATAAAAAAAAATTAAAAATTAAAAAATAAAAGTATTTTTTTTTCAAAACACGTTTAGTGTGATGAGTCGATCGACCTACCATTCATACGCTCATAAGATTTTCAATATAGTTAAGGTCAGTGTGAGCTTATTTATACATATTTAAATTTCAATTTTTGTGACAGTATAGAATTCTTAAGCATCCTGTGTATGTTTGTTAGCAAAATCCATTTTGTCAATTTTTTGCAAAATGGCGACAAGTATTGAAATTCAATCACTTATAACTCAGTAGTGTTCAATTTTGTCAAAAAGGTCTCTATACATGAAATGTTTAGAAGCCTAAAGTTCATCAGAATAAAATAAAAAAAATATATATTTTTGCTTGAAAACAAGCGATGTATCAGTTCGATCGTACCCCCATACTAGCCATTTTGAGACTTTCGGAAGAGTTAACGCTCTTAACTGTTTGGTTTCGAAGATAAAAATTTTAATTTTGAGTATCGCATAGAACTAACGTGCAGGCACTATACGTTATGTTTAAAAAAAATATATAAAATTTTTTTTCAAAATGGCAGCTAATGTAAAAATTCAAAGTGTCATAACTTTGCTAAATGAAATCCTACTAAAAAATGTCTAATGCAAAAAGTGTTTGGAATTTTAATTTGCATATAAAAGCAATTTTTAATTATTTTTTTTTTAATAAAAACCGAGTCTTACCATATATTGACCGAGACCTCGAACGAGCTTTTATGCGACTCTGCATATAGTTAATGCTCGTACGAGGTTTCTATTTAAGAAATAGACTTGAATTTTTAATACAAAATAGAGCTTTCGACTATACTTACGATACTATAAAAAAAAATTAAAAATTAAAAAATAAAAGTATTTTTTTTTCAAAACACGTTTAGTGTGATGAGTCGATCGACCTACCATTCATACGCTCATAAGATTTTCAATATAGTTAAGGTCAGTGTGAGCTTATTTATACATATTTAAATTTCAATTTTTGTGACAGTATAGAATTCTTAAGCATCCTGTGTATGTTTGTTAGCAAAATCCATTTTGTCAATTTTTTGCAAAATGGCGACAAGTATTGAAATTCAATCACTTATAACTCAGTAGTGTTCAATTTTGTCAAAAAGGTCTCTATACATGAAATGTTTAGAAGCCTAAAGTTCATCAGAATAAAATAAAAAAAATATATATTTTTGCTTGAAAACAAGCGATGTATCAGTTCGATCGTACCCCCATACTAGCCATTTTGAGACTTTCGGAAGAGTTAACGCTCTTAACTGTTTGGTTTCGAAGATAAAAATTTAAATTTTGAGTATCGCATAGAACTAACGTGCAGGCACTATACGTTATGTTTAAAAAAAATATATAAAATTTTTTTTCAAAATGGCAGCTAATGTAAAAATTCAAAGTGTCATAACTTTGCTAAATGAAATCCTACTAAAAAATGTCTAATGCAAAAAGTGTTTGGAATTTTAATTTGCATATAAAAGCAATTTTTAATTATTTTTTTTTTAATAAAAACCGAGTCTTACCATATATTGACCGAGACCTCGAACGAGCTTTTATGCGACTCTGCATATAGTTAATGCTCGTACGAGGTTTCTATTTAAGAAATAGACTTGAATTTTTAATACAAAATAGAGCTTTCGACTATACTTACGATACTATAAAAAAAAATTAAAAATTAAAAAATAAAAGTATTTTTTTTTCAAAACACGTTTAGTGTGATGAGTCGATCGACCTAACATTCATACGCTCATAAGATTTTCAATATAGTTAAGGTCAGTGTGAGCTTATTTATACATATTTAAATTTCAATTTTTGTGACAGTATAGAATTCTTAAGCATCCTGTGTATGTTTGTTAGCAAAATCCATTTTGTCAATTTTTTGCAAAATGGCGACAAGTATTGAAATTCAATCACTTATAACTCAGTAGTGTTCAATTTTGTCAAAAAGGTCTCTATACATGAAATGTTTAGAAGCCTAAAGTTCATCAGAATAAAATAAAAAAAATATATATTTTTGCTTGAAAACAAGCGATGTATCAGTTCGATCGTACCCCCATACTAGCCATTTTGAGACTTTCGGAAGAGTTAACGCTCTTAACTGTTTGGTTTCGAAGATAAAAATTTAAATTTTGAGTATCGCATAGAACTAACGTGCAGGCACTATACGTTATGTTTAAAAAAAATATATAAAATTTTTTTTCAAAATGGCAGCTAATGTAAAAATTCAAAGTGTCATAACTTTGCTAAATAAAATCCTACTAAAAAATGTCTAATGCAAAAAGTGTTTGGAATTTTAATTTGCATATAAAAGCAATTTTTAATTATTTTTTTTTTAATAAAAACCGAGTCTTACCATATATTGACCGAAACCTCGAACGAGCTTTTATGCGACTCTGCATATAGTTAATGCTCGTACGAGGTTTCTATTTAAGAAATAGACTTCAATTTTTAATACAAAATAGAGCTTTCGACTATACTTACGATACTATAAAAAAAAATTAAAAATTAAAAAATAAAAGTATTTTTTTTTCAAAACACGTTTAGTGTGATGAGTCGATCGACCTACCATTCATACGCTCATAAGATTTTCAATATAGTTAAGGTCAGTGTGAGCTTATTTATACATATTTAAATTTCAATTTTTGTGACAGTATAGAATTCTTAAGCATCCTGTGTATGTTTGTTAGCAAAATCCATTTTGTCAATTTTTTGCAAAATGGCGACAAGTATTGAAATTCAATCACTTATAACTCAGTAGTGTTCAATTTTGTCAAAAAGGTCTCTATACATGAAATGTTTAGAAGCCTAAAGTTCATCAGAATAAAATAAAAAAAATATATATTTTTGCTTGAAAACAAGCGATGTATCAGTTCGATCGTACCCCCATACTAGCCATTTTGAGACTTTCGGAAGAGTTAACGCTCTTAACTGTTTGGTTTCGAAGATAAAAATTTTAATTTTGAGTATCGCATAGAACTAACGTGCAGGCACTATACGTTATGTTTAAAAAAAATATATAAAATTTTTTTTCAAAATGGCAGCTAATGTAAAAATTCAAAGTGTCATAACTTTGCTAAATGAAATCCTACTAAAAAATGTCTAATGCAAAAAGTGTTTGGAATTTTAATTTGCATATAAAAGCAATTTTTAATTATTTTTTTTTTAATAAAAACCGAGTCTTACCATATATTGACCGAGACCTCGAACGAGCTTTTATGCGACTCTGCATATAGTTAATGCTCGTACGAGGTTTCTATTTAAGAAATAGACTTGAATTTTTAATACAAAATAGAGCTTTCGACTATACTTACGATACTATAAAAAAAAATTAAAAATTAAAAAATAAAAGTATTTTTTTTTCAAAACACGTTTAGTGTGATGAGTCGATCGACCTACCATTCATACGCTCATAAGATTTTCAATATAGTTAAGGTCAGTGTGAGCTTATTTATACATATTTAAATTTCAATTTTTGTGACAGTATAGAATTCTTAAGCATCCTGTGTATGTTTGTTAGCAAAATCCATTTTGTCAATTTTTTGCAAAATGGCGACAAGTATTGAAATTCAATCACTTATAACTCAGTAGTGTTCAATTTTGTCAAAAAGGTCTCTATACATGAAATGTTTAGAAGCCTAAAGTTCATCAGAATAAAATATAAAAAATATATATTTTTGCTTGAAAACAAGCGATGTATCAGTTCGATCGTACCCCCATACTAGCCATTTTGAGACTTTCGGAAGAGTTAACGCTCTTAACTGTTTGGTTTCGAAGATAAAAATTTAAATTTTGAGTATCGCATAGAACTAACGTGCAGGCACTATACGTTATGTTTAAAAAAAATATATAAAATTTTTTTTCAAAATGGCAGCTAATGTAAAAATTCAAAGTGTCATAACTTTGCTAAATGAAATCCTACTAAAAAATGTCTAATGCAAAAAGTGTTTGGAATTTTAATTTGCATATAAAAGCAATTTTTAAATATTTTTTTTTTAATAAAAACCGAGTCTTACCATATATTGACCGAGACCTCGAACGAGCTTTTATGCGACTCTGCATATAGTTAATGCTCGTACGAGGTTTCTATTTAAGAAATAGACTTGAATTTTTAATACAAAATAGAGCTTTCGACTATACTTACGATACTATAAAAAAAAATTAAAAATTAAAAAATAAAAGTATTTTTTTTTCAAAACACGTTTAGTGTGATGAGTCGATCGACCTAACATTCATACGCTCATAAGATTTTCAATATAGTTAAGGTCAGTGTGAGCTTATTTATACATATTTAAATTTCAATTTTTGTGACAGTATAGAATTCTTAAGCATCCTGTGTATGTTTGTTAGCAAAATCCATTTTGTCAATTTTTTGCAAAATGGCGACAAGTATTGAAATTCAATCACTTATAACTCAGTAGTGTTCAATTTTGTCAAAAAGGTCTCTATACATGAAATGTTTAGAAGCCTAAAGTTCATCAGAATAAAATAAAAAAAATATATATTTTTGCTTGAAAACAAGCGATGTATCAGTTCGATCGTACCCCCATACTAGCCATTTTGAGACTTTCGGAAGAGTTAACGCTCTTAACTGTTTGGTTTCGAAGATAAAAATTTAAATTTTGAGTATCGCATAGAACTAACGTGCAGGCACTATACGTTATGTTTAAAAAAAATATATAAAATTTTTTTTCAAAATGGCAGCTAATGTAAAAATTCAAAGTGTCATAACTTTGCTAAATGAAATCCTACTAAAAAATGTCTAATGCAAAAAGTGTTTGGAATTTTAATTTGCATATAAAAGCAATTTTTAATTATTTTTTTTTTAATAAAAACCGAGTCTTACCATATATTGACCGAGACCTCGAACGAGCTTTTATGCGACTCTGCATATAGTTAATGCTCGTACGAGGTTTCTATTTAAGAAATAGACTTGAATTTTTAATACAAAATAGAGCTTTCGACTATACTTACGATACTATAAAAAAAAATTAAAAATTAAAAAATAAAAGTATTTTTTTTTCAAAACACGTTTAGTGTGATGAGTCGATCGACCTACCATTCATACGCTCATAAGATTTTCAATATAGTTAAGGTCAGTGTGAGCTTATTTATACATATTTAAATTTCAATTTTTGTGACAGTATAGAATTCTTAAGCATCCTGTGTATGTTTGTTAGCAAAATCCATTTTGTCAATTTTTTGCAAAATGGCGACAAGTATTGAAATTCAATCACTTATAACTCAGTAGTGTTCAATTTTGTCAAAAAGGTCTCTATACATGAAATGTTTAGAAGCCTAAAGTTCATCAGAATAAAATAAAAAAAATATATATTTTTGCTTGAAAACAAGCGATGTATCAGTTCGATCGTACCCCCATACTAGCCATTTTGAGACTTTCGGAAGAGTTAACGCTCTTAACTGTTTGGTTTCGAAGATAAAAATTTAAATTTTGAGTATCGCATAGAACTAACGTGCAGGCACTATACGTTATGTTTAAAAAAAATATATAAATTTTTTTTTCAAAATGGCAGCTAATGTAAAAATTCAAAGTGTCATAACTTTGCTAAATGAAATCCTACTAAAAAATGTCTAATGCAAAAAGTGTTTGGAATTTTAATTTGCATATAAAAGCAATTTTTAATTATTTTTTTTTTAATAAAAACCGAGTCTTACCATATATTGACCGAGACCTCGAACGAGCTTTTATGCGACTCTGCATATAGTTAATGCTCGTACGAGGTTTCTATTTAAGAAATAGACTTTAATTTTTAATACAAAATAGAGCTTTCGACTATACTTACGATACTATAAAAAAAAATTAAAAATTAAAAAATAAAAGTATTTTTTTTTCAAAACACGTTTAGTGTGATGAGTCGATCGACCTAACATTCATACGCTCATAAGATTTTCAATATAGTTAAGGTCAGTGTGAGCTTATTTATACATATTTAAATTTCAATTTTTGTGACAGTATAGAATTCTTAAGCATCCTGTGTATGTTTGTTAGCAAAATCCATTTTGTCAATTTTTTGCAAAATGGCGACAAGTATTGAAATTCAATCACTTATAACTCAGTAGTGTTCAATTTTGTCAAAAAGGTCTCTATACATGAAATGTTTAGAAGCCTAAAGTTCATCAGAATAAAATAAAAAAAATATATATTTTTGCTTGAAAACAAGCGATGTATCAGTTCGATCGTACCCCCATACTAGCCATTTTGAGACTTTCGGAAGAGTTAACGCTCTTAACTGTTTGGTTTCGAAGATAAAAATTTAAATTTTGAGTATCGCATAGAACTAACGTGCAGGCACTATACGTTATGTTTAAAAAAAATATATAAAATTTTTTTTCAAAATGGCAGCTAATGTAAAAATTCAAAGTGTCATAACTTTGCTAAATGAAATCCTACTAAAAAATGTCTAATGCAAAAAGTGTTTGGAATTTTAATTTGCATATAAAAGCAATTTTTAATTATTTTTTTTTTAATAAAAACCGAGTCTTACCATATATTGACCGAGACCTCGAACGAGCTTTTATGCGACTCTGCATATAGTTAATGCTCGTACGAGGTTTCTATTTAAGAAATAGACTTGAATTTTTAATACAAAATAGAGCTTTCGACTATACTTACGATACTATAAAAAAAAATTAAAAATTAAAAAATAAAAGTATTTTTTTTTCAAAACACGTTTAGTGTGATGAGTCGATCGACCTACCATTCATACGCTCATAAGATTTTCAATATAGTTAAGGTCAGTGTGAGCTTATTTATACATATTTAAATTTCAATTTTTGTGACAGTATAGAATTCTTAAGCATCCTGTGTATGTTTGTTAGCAAAATCCATTTTGTCAATTTTTTGCAAAATGGCGACAAGTATTGAAATTCAATCACTTATAACTCAGTAGTGTTCAATTTTGTCAAAAAGGTCTCTATACATGAAATGTTTAGAAGCCTAAAGTTCATCAGAATAAAATAAAAAAAATATATATTTTTGCTTGAAAACAAGCGATGTATCAGTTCGATCGTACCCCCATACTAGCCATTTTGAGACTTTCGGAAGAGTTAACGCTCTTAACTGTTTGGTTTCGAAGATAAAAATTTAAATTTTGAGTATCGCATAGAACTAACGTGCAGGCACTATACGTTATGTTTAAAAAAAATATATAAAATTTTTTTTCAAAATGGCAGCTAATGTAAAAATTCAAAGTGTCATAACTTTGCTAAATGAAATCCTACTAAAAAATGTCTAATGCAAAAAGTGTTTGGAATTTTAATTTGCATATAAAAGCAATTTTTAAATATTTTTTTTTTAATAAAAACCGAGTCTTACCATATATTGACCGAGACCTCGAACGAGCTTTTATGCGACTCTGCATATAGTTAATGCTCGTACGAGGTTTCTATTTAAGAAATAGACTTGAATTTTTAATACAAAATAGAGCTTTCGACTATACTTACGATACTATAAAAAAAAATTAAAAATTAAAAAATAAAAGTATTTTTTTTTCAAAACACGTTTAGTGTGATGAGTCGATCGACCTAACATTCATACGCTCATAAGATTTTCAATATAGTTAAGGTCAGTGTGAGCTTATTTATACATATTTAAATTTCAATTTTTGTGACAGTATAGAATTCTTAAGCATCCTGTGTATGTTTGTTAGCAAAATCCATTTTGTCAATTTTTTGCAAAATGGCGACAAGTATTGAAATTCAATCACTTATAACTCAGTAGTGTTCAATTTTGTCAAAAAGGTCTCTATACATGAAATGTTTAGAAGCCTAAAGTTCATCAGAATAAAATAAAAAAAATATATATTTTTGCTTGAAAACAAGCGATGTATCAGTTCGATCGTACCCCCATACTAGCCATTTTGAGACTTTCGGAAGAGTTAACGCTCTTAACTGTTTGGTTTCGAAGATAAAAATTTAAATTTTGAGTATCGCATAGAACTAACGTGCAGGCACTATACGTTATGTTTAAAAAAAATATATAAAATTTTTTTTCAAAATGGCAGCTAATGTAAAAATTCAAAGTGTCATAACTTTGCTAAATGAAATCCTACTAAAAAATGTCTAATGCAAAAAGTGTTTGGAATTTTAATTTGCATATAAAAGCAATTTTTAATTATTTTTTTTTTAATAAAAACCGAGTCTTACCATATATTGACCGAGACCTCGAACGAGCTTTTATGCGACTCTGCATATAGTTAATGCTCGTACGAGGTTTCTATTTAAGAAATAGACTTGAATTTTTAATACAAAATAGAGCTTTCGACTATACTTACGATACTATAAAAAAAAATTAAAAATTAAAAAATAAAAGTATTTTTTTTTCAAAACACGTTTAGTGTGATGAGTCGATCGACCTACCATTCATACGCTCATAAGATTTTCAATATAGTTAAGGTCAGTGTGAGCTTATTTATACATATTTAAATTTCAATTTTTGTGACAGTATAGAATTCTTAAGCATCCTGTGTATGTTTGTTAGCAAAATCCATTTTGTCAATTTTTTGCAAAATGGCGACAAGTATTGAAATTCAATCACTTATAACTCAGTAGTGTTCAATTTTGTCAAAAAGGTCTCTATACATGAAATGTTTAGAAGCCTAAAGTTCATCAGAATAAAATATAAAAAATATATATTTTTGCTTGAAAACAAGCGATGTATCAGTTCGATCGTACCCCCATACTAGCCATTTTGAGACTTTCGGAAGAGTTAACGCTCTTAACTGTTTGGTTTCGAAGATAAAAATTTAAATTTTGAGTATCGCATAGAACTAACGTGCAGGCACTATACGTTATGTTTATAAAAAATATATAAAATTTTTTTTCAAAATGGCAGCTAATGTAAAAATTCAAAGTGTCATAACTTTGCTAAATGAAATCCTACTAAAAAATGTCTAATGCAAAAAGTGTTTGGAATTTTAATTTGCATATAAAAGCAATTTTTAATTATTTTTTTTTTAATAAAAACCGAGTCTTACCATATATTGACCGAGACCTCGAACGAGCTTTTATGCGACTCTGCATATAGTTAATGCTCGTACGAGGTTTCTATTTAAGAAATAGACTTTAATTTTTAATACAAAATAGAGCTTTCGACTATACTTACGATACTATAAAAAAAAATTAAAAATTAAAAAATAAAAGTATTTTTTTTTCAAAACACGTTTAGTGTGATGAGTCGATCGACCTAACATTCATACGCTCATAAGATTTTCAATATAGTTAAGGTCAGTGTGAGCTTATTTATACATATTTAAATTTCAATTTTTGTGACAGTATAGAATTCTTAAGCATCCTGTGTATGTTTGTTAGCAAAATCCATTTTGTCAATTTTTTGCAAAATGGCGACAAGTATTGAAATTCAATCACTTATAACTCAGTAGTGTTCAATTTTGTCAAAAAGGTCTCTATACATGAAATGTTTAGAAGCCTAAAGTTCATCAGAATAAAATAAAAAAAATATATATTTTTGCTTGAAAACAAGCGATGTATCAGTTCGATCGTACCCCCATACTAGCCATTTTGAGACTTTCGGAAGAGTTAACGCTCTTAACTGTTTGGTTTCGAAGATAAAAATTTAAATTTTGAGTATCGCATAGAACTAACGTGCAGGCACTATACGTTATGTTTAAAAAAAATATATAAAATTTTTTTTCAAAATGGCAGCTAATGTAAAAATTCAAAGTGTCATAACTTTGCTAAATGAAATCCTACTAAAAAATGTCTAATGCAAAAAGTGTTTGGAATTTTAATTTGCATATAAAAGCAATTTTTAATTATTTTTTTTTTAATAAAAACCGAGTCTTACCATATATTGACCGAGACCTCGAACGAGCTTTTATGCGACTCTGCATATAGTTAATGCTCGTACGAGGTTTCTATTTAAGAAATAGACTTGAATTTTTAATACAAAATAGAGCTTTCGACTATACTTACGATACTATAAAAAAAAATTAAAAATTAAAAAATAAAAGTATTTTTTTTTCAAAACACGTTTAGTGTGATGAGTCGATCGACCTACCATTCATACGCTCATAAGATTTTCAATATAGTTAAGGTCAGTGTGAGCTTATTTATACATATTTAAATTTCAATTTTTGTGACAGTATAGAATTCTTAAGCATCCTGTGTATGTTTGTTAGCAAAATCCATTTTGTCAATTTTTTGCAAAATGGCGACAAGTATTGAAATTCAATCACTTATAACTCAGTAGTGTTCAATTTTGTCAAAAAGGTCTCTATACATGAAATGTTTAGAAGCCTAAAGTTCATCAGAATAAAATAAAAAAAATATATATTTTTGCTTGAAAACAAGCGATGTATCAGTTCGATCGTACCCCCATACTAGCCATTTTGAGACTTTCGGAAGAGTTAACGCTCTTAACTGTTTGGTTTCGAAGATAAAAATTTAAATTTTGAGTATCGCATAGAACTAACGTGCAGGCACTATACGTTATGTTTAAAAAAAATATATAAATTTTTTTTTCAAAATGGCAGCTAATGTAAAAATTCAAAGTGTCATAACTTTGCTAAATGAAATCCTACTAAAAAATGTCTAATGCAAAAAGTGTTTGGAATTTTAATTTGCATATAAAAGCAATTTTTAATTATTTTTTTTTTAATAAAAACCGAGTCTTACCATATATTGACCGAGACCTCGAACGAGCTTTTATGCGACTCTGCATATAGTTAATGCTCGTACGAGGTTTCTATTTAAGAAATAGACTTTAATTTTTAATACAAAATAGAGCTTTCGACTATACTTACGATACTATAAAAAAAAATTAAAAATTAAAAAATAAAAGTATTTTTTTTTCAAAACACGTTTAGTGTGATGAGTCGATCGACCTACCATTCATACGCTCATAAGATTTTCAATATAGTTAAGGTCAGTGTGAGCTTATTTATACATATTTAAATTTCAATTTTTGTGACAGTATAGAATTCTTAAGCATCCTGTGTATGTTTGTTAGCAAAATCCATTTTGTCAATTTTTTGCAAAATGGCGACAAGTATTGAAATTCAATCACTTATAACTCAGTAGTGTTCAATTTTGTCAAAAAGGTCTCTATACATGAAATGTTTAGAAGCCTAAAGTTCATCAGAATAAAATAAAAAAAATATATATTTTTGCTTGAAAACAAGCGATGTATCAGTTCGATCGTACCCCCATACTAGCCATTTTGAGACTTTCGGAAGAGTTAACGCTCTTAACTGTTTGGTTTCGAAGATAAAAATTTAAATTTTGAGTATCGCATAGAACTAACGTGCAGGCACTATACGTTATGTTTAAAAAAAATATATAAAATTTTTTTTCAAAATGGCAGCTAATGTAAAAATTCAAAGTGTCATAACTTTGCTAAATGAAATCCTACTAAAAAATGTCTAATGCAAAAAGTGTTTGGAATTTTAATTTGCATATAAAAGCAATTTTTAATTATTTTTTTTTTAATAAAAACCGAGTCTTACCATATATTGACCGAGACCTCGAACGAGCTTTTATGCGACTCTGCATATAGTTAATGCTCGTACGAGGTTTCTATTTAAGAAATAGACTTGAATTTTTAATACAAAATAGAGCTTTCGACTATACTTACGATACTATAAAAAAAAATTAAAAATTAAAAAATAAAAGTATTTTTTTTTCAAAACACGTTTAGTGTGATGAGTCGATCGACCTACCATTCATACGCTCATAAGATTTTCAATATAGTTAAGGTCAGTGTGAGCTTATTTATACATATTTAAATTTCAATTTTTGTGACAGTATAGAATTCTTAAGCATCCTGTGTATGTTTGTTAGCAAAATCCATTTTGTCAATTTTTTGCAAAATGGCGACAAGTATTGAAATTCAATCACTTATAACTCAGTAGTGTTCAATTTTGTCAAAAAGGTCTCTATACATGAAATGTTTAGAAGCCTAAAGTTCATCAAAATAAAATAAAAAAAATATATATTTTTGCTTGAAAACAAGCGATGTATCAGTTCGATCGTACCCCCATACTAGCCATTTTGAGACTTTCGGAAGAGTTAACGCTCTTAACTGTTTGGTTTCGAAGATAAAAATTTAAATTTTGAGTATCGCATAGAACTAACGTGCAGGCACTATACGTTATGTTTAAAAAAAATATATAAAATTTTTTTTCAAAATGGCAGCTAATGTAAAAATTCAAAGTGTCATAACTTTGCTAAATGAAATTCTACTAAAAAATGTCTAATGCAAAAAGTGTTTGGAATTTTAATTTGCATATAAAAGCAATTTTTAATTATTTTTTTTTTAATAAAAACCGAGTCTTACCATATATTGACCGAGACCTCGAACGAGCTTTTATGCGACTCTGCATATAGTTAATGCTCGTACGAGGTTTCTATTTAAGAAATAGACTTGAATTTTTAATACAAAATAGAGCTTTCGACTATACTTACGATACTATAAAAAAAAATTAAAAATTAAAAAATAAAAGTATTTTTTTTTCAAAACACGTTTAGTGTGATGAGTCGATCGACCTACCATTCATACGCTCATAAGATTTTCAATATAGTTAAGGTCAGTGTGAGCTTATTTATACATATTTAAATTTCAATTTTTGTGACAGTATAGAATTCTTAAGCATCCTGTGTATGTTTGTTAGCAAAATCCATTTTGTCAATTTTTTGCAAAATGGCGACAAGTATTGAAATTCAATCACTTATAACTCAGTAGTGTTCAATTTTGTCAAAAAGGTCTCTATACATGAAATGTTTAGAAGCCTAAAGTTCATCAGAATAAAATAAAAAAAATATATATTTTTGCTTGAAAACAAGCGATGTATCAGTTCGATCGTACCCCCATACTAGCCATTTTGAGACTTTCGGAAGAGTTAACGCTCTTAACTGTTTGGTTTCGAAGATAAAAATTTAAATTTTGAGTATCGCATAGAACTAACGTGCAGGCACTATACGTTATGTTTAAAAAAAATATATAAAATTTTTTTTCAAAATGGCAGCTAATGTAAAAATTCAAAGTGTCATAACTTTGCTAAATGAAATCCTACTAAAAAATGTCTAATGCAAAAAGTGTTTGGAATTTTAATTTGCATATAAAAGCAATTTTTAATTATTTTTTTTTTAATAAAAACCGAGTCTTACCATATATTGACCGAGACCTCGAACGAGCTTTTATGCGACTCTGCATATAGTTAATGCTCGTACGAGGTTTCTATTTAAGAAATAGACTTGAATTTTTAATACAAAATAGAGCTTTCGACTATACTTACGATACTATAAAAAAAAATTAAAAATTAAAAAATAAAAGTATTTTTTTTTCAAAACACGTTTAGTGTGATGAGTCGATCGACCTACCATTCATACGCTCATAAGATTTTCAATATAGTTAAGGTCAGTGTGAGCTTATTTATACATATTTAAATTTCAATTTTTGTGACAGTATAGAATTCTTAAGCATCCTGTGTATGTTTGTTAGCAAAATCCATTTTGTCAATTTTTTGCAAAATGGCGACAAGTATTGAAATTCAATCACTTATAACTCAGTAGTGTTCAATTTTGTCAAAAAGGTCTCTATACATGAAATGTTTAGAAGCCTAAAGTTCATCAGAATAAAATAAAAAAAATATATATTTTTGCTTGAAAACAAGCGATGTATCAGTTCGATCGTACCCCCATACTAGCCATTTTGAGACTTTCGGAAGAGTTAACGCTCTTAACTGTTTGGTTTCGAAGATAAAAATTTAAATTTTGAGTATCGCATAGAACTAACGTGCAGGCACTATACGTTATGTTTAAAAAAAATATATAAAATTTTTTTTCAAAATGGCAGCTAATGTAAAAATTCAAAGTGTCATAACTTTGCTAAATGAAATTCTACTAAAAAATGTCTAATGCAAAAAGTGTTTGGAATTTTAATTTGCATATAAAAGCAATTTTTAATTATTTTTTTTTTAATAAAAACCGAGTCTTACCATATATTGACCGAGACCTCGAACGAGCTTTTATGCGACTCTGCATATAGTTAATGCTCGTACGAGGTTTCTATTTAAGAAATAGACTTGAATTTTTAATACAAAATAGAGCTTTCGACTATACTTACGATACTATAAAAAAAAATTAAAAATTAAAAAATAAAAGTATTTTTTTTTCAAAACACGTTTAGTGTGATGAGTCGATCGACCTACCATTCATACGCTTATATGATTTTCAATATAGTTAAGGTCAGTGTGAGCTTATTTATACATATTTAAATTTCAATTTTTGTGACAGTATAGAATTCTTAAGCATCCTGTGTATGTTTGTTAGCAAAATCCATTTTGTCAATTTTTTGCAAAATGGCGACAAGTATTGAAATTCAATCACTTATAACTCAGTAGTGTTCAATTTTGTCAAAAAGGTCTCTATACATGAAATGTTTAGAAGCCTAAAGTTCATCAGAATAAAATATAAAAAATATATATTTTTGCTTGAAAACAAGCGATGTATCAGTTCGATCGTACCCCCATACTAGCCATTTTGAGACTTTCGGAAGAGTTAACGCTCTTAACTGTTTGGTTTCGAAGATAAAAATTTAAATTTTGAGTATCGCATAGAACTAACGTGCAGGCACTATACGTTATGTTTAAAAAAAATATATAAAATTTTTTTTCAAAATGGCAGCTAATGTAAAAATTCAAAGTGTCATAACTTTGCTAAATGAAATCCTACTAAAAAATGTCTAATGCAAAAAGTGTTTGGAATTTTAATTTGCATATAAAAGCAATTTTTAATTATTTTTTTTTTAATAAAAACCGAGTCTTACCATATATTGACCGAGACCTCGAACGAGCTTTTATGCGACTCTGCATATAGTTAATGCTCGTACGAGGTTTCTATTTAAGAAATAGACTTGAATTTTTAATACAAAATAGAGCTTTCGACTATACTTACGATACTATAAAAAAAAATTAAAAATTAAAAAATAAAAGTATTTTTTTTTCAAAACACGTTTAGTGTGATGAGTCGATCGACCTACCATTCATACGCTCATAAGATTTTCAATATAGTTAAGGTCAGTGTGAGCTTATTTATACATATTTAAATTTCAATTTTTGTGACAGTATAGAATTCTTAAGCATCCTGTGTATGTTTGTTAGCAAAATCCATTTTGTCAATTTTTTGCAAAATGGCGACAAGTATTGAAATTCAATCACTTATAACTCAGTAGTGTTCAATTTTGTCAAAAAGGTCTCTATACATGAAATGTTTAGAAGCCTAAAGTTCATCAGAATAAAATATAAAAAATATATATTTTTGCTTGAAAACAAGCGATGTATCAGTTCGATCGTACCCCCATACTAGCCATTTTGAGACTTTCGGAAGAGTTAACGCTCTTAACTGTTTGGTTTCGAAGATAAAAATTTAAATTTTGAGTATCGCATAGAACTAACGTGCAGGCACTATACGTTATGTTTAAAAAAAATATATAAAATTTTTTTTCAAAATGGCAGCTAATGTAAAAATTCAAAGTGTCATAACTTTGCTAAATGAAATCCTACTAAAAAATGTCTAATGCAAAAAGTGTTTGGAATTTTAATTTGCATATAAAAGCAATTTTTAATTATTTTTTTTTTAATAAAAACCGAGTCTTACCATATATTGACCGAGACCTCGAACGAGCTTTTATGCGACTCTGCATATAGTTAATGCTCGTACGAGGTTTCTATTTAAGAAATAGACTTCAATTTTTAATACAAAATAGAGCTTTCGACTATACTTACGATACTATAAAAAAAAATTAAAAATTAAAAAATAAAAGTATTTTTTTTTCAAAACACGTTTAGTGTGATGAGTCGATCGACCTACCATTCATACGCTCATAAGATTTTCAATATAGTTAAGGTCAGTGTGAGCTTATTTATACATATTTAAATTTCAATTTTTGTGACAGTATAGAATTCTTAAGCATCCTGTGTATGTTTGTTAGCAAAATCCATTTTGTCAATTTTTTGCAAAATGGCGACAAGTATTGAAATTCAATCACTTATAACTCAGTAGTGTTCAATTTTGTCAAAAAGGTCTCTATACATGAAATGTTTAGAAGCCTAAAGTTCATCAGAATAAAATATAAAAAATATATATTTTTGCTTGAAAACAAGCGATGTATCAGTTCGATCGTACCCCCATACTAGCCATTTTGAGACTTTCGGAAGAGTTAACGCTCTTAACTGTTTGGTTTCGAAGATAAAAATTTAAATTTTGAGTATCGCATAGAACTAACGTGCAGGCACTATACGTTATGTTTAAAAAAAATATATAAAATTTTTTTTCAAAATGGCAGCTAATGTAAAAATTCAAAGTGTCATAACTTTGCTAAATGAAATCCTACTAAAAAATGTCTAATGCAAAAAGTGTTTGGAATTTTAATTTGCATATAAAAGCAATTTTTAATTATTTTTTTTTTAATAAAAACCGAGTCTTACCATATATTGACCGAGACCTCGAACGAGCTTTTATGCGACTCTGCATATAGTTAATGCTCGTACGAGGTTTCTATTTAAGAAATAGACTTGAATTTTTAATACAAAATAGAGCTTTCGACTATACTTACGATACTATAAAAAAAAATTAAAAATTAAAAAATAAAAGTATTTTTTTTTCAAAACACGTTTAGTGTGATGAGTCGATCGACCTAACATTCATACGCTCATAAGATTTTCAATATAGTTAAGGTCAGTGTGAGCTTATTTATACATATTTAAATTTCAATTTTTGTGACAGTATAGAATTCTTAAGCATCCTGTGTATGTTTGTTAGCAAAATCCATTTTGTCAATTTTTTGCAAAATGGCGACAAGTATTGAAATTCAATTACTTATAACTCAGTAGTGTTCAATTTTGTCAAAAAGGTCTCTATACATGAAATGTTTAGAAGCCTAAAGTTCATCAGAATAAAATAAAAAAAATATATATTTTTGCTTGAAAACAAGCGATGTATCAGTTCGATCGTACCCCCATACTAGCCATTTTGAGACTTTCGGAAGAGTTAACGCTCTTAACTGTTTGGTTTCGAAGATAAAAATTTAAATTTTGAGTATCGCATAGAACTAACGTGCAGGCACTATACGTTATGTTTAAAAAAAATATATAAAATTTTTTTTCAAAATAGCAGCTAATGTAAAAATTCAAAGTGTCATAACTTTGCTAAATGAAATCCTACTAAAAAATGTCTAATGCAAAAAGTGTTTGGAATTTTAATTTGCATATAAAAGCAATTTTTAATTATTTTTTTTTTAATAAAAACCGAGTCTTACCATATATTGACCGAGACCTCGAACGAGCTTTTATGCGACTCTGCATATAGTTAATGCTCGTACGAGGTTTCTATTTAAGAAATAGATTTGAATTTTTAATACAAAATAGAGCTTTCGACTATACTTACGATACTATAAAAAAAAATTAAAAATTAAAAAATAAAAGTATTTTTTTTTCAAAACACGTTTAGTGTGATGAGTCGATCGACCTACCATTCATACGCTCATAAGATTTTCAATATAGTTAAGGTCAGTGTGAGCTTATTTATACATATTTAAATTTCAATTTTTGTGACAGTATAGAATTCTTAAGCATCCTGTGTATGTTTGTTAGCAAAATCCATTTTGTCAATTTTTTGCAAAATGGCGACAAGTATTGAAATTCAATCACTTATAACTCAGTAGTGTTCAATTTTGTCAAAAAGGTCTCTATACATGAAATGTTTAGAAGCCTAAAGTTCATCAGAATAAAATATAAAAAATATATATTTTTGCTTGAAAACAAGCGATGTATCAGTTCGATCGTACCCCCATACTAGCCATTTTGAGACTTTCGGAAGAGTTAACGCTCTTAACTGTTTGGTTTCGAAGATAAAAATTTAAATTTTGAGTATCGCATAGAACTAACGTGCAGGCACTATACGTTATGTTTAAAAAAAATATATAAAATTTTTTTTCAAAATGGCAGCTAATGTAAAAATTCAAAGTGTCATAACTTTGCTAAATGAAATCCTACTAAAAAATGTCTAATGCAAAAAGTGTTTGGAATTTTAATTTGCATATAAAAGCAATTTTTAATTATTTTTTTTTTAATAAAAACCGAGTCTTACCATATATTGACCGAGACCTCGAACGAGCTTTTATGCGACTCTGCATATAGTTAATGCTCGTACGAGGTTTCTATTTAAGAAATAGACTTGAATTTTTAATACAAAATAGAGCTTTCGACTATACTTACGATACTATAAAAAAAAATTAAAAATTAAAAAATAAAAGTATTTTTTTTTCAAAACACGTTTAGTGTGATGAGTCGATCGACCTAACATTCATACGCTCATAAGATTTTCAATATAGTTAAGGTCAGTGTGAGCTTATTTATACATATTTAAATTTCAATTTTTGTGACAGTATAGAATTCTTAAGCATCCTGTGTATGTTTGTTAGCAAAATCCATTTTGTCAATTTTTTGCAAAATGGCGACAAGTATTGAAATTCAATCACTTATAACTCAGTAGTGTTCAATTTTGTCAAAAAGGTCTCTATACATGAAATGTTTAGAAGCCTAAAGTTCATCAGAATAAAATAAAAAAAATATATATTTTTGCTTGAAAACAAGCGATGTATCAGTTCGATCGTACCCCCATACTAGCCATTTTGAGACTTTCGGAAGAGTTAACGCTCTTAACTGTTTGGTTTCGAAGATAAAAATTTAAATTTTGAGTATCGCATAGAACTAACGTGCAGGCACTATACGTTATGTTTAAAAAAAATATATAAAATTTTTTTTCAAAATGGCAGCTAATGTAAAAATTCAAAGTGTCATAACTTTGCTAAATGAAATCCTACTAAAAAATGTCTAATGCAAAAAGTGTTTGGAATTTTAATTTGCATATAAAAGCAATTTTTAATTATTTTTTTTTTAATAAAAACCGAGTCTTACCATATATTGACCGAGACCTCGAACGAGCTTTTATGCGACTCTGCATATAGTTAATGCTCGTACGAGGTTTCTATTTAAGAAATAGACTTGAATTTTTAATACAAAATAGAGCTTTCGACTATACTTACGATACTATAAAAAAAAATTAAAAATTAAAAAATAAAAGTATTTTTTTTTCAAAACACGTTTAGTGTGATGAGTCGATCGACCTACCATTCATACGCTCATAAGATTTTCAATATAGTTAAGGTCAGTGTGAGCTTATTTATACATATTTAAATTTCAATTTTTGTGACAGTATAGAATTCTTAAGCATCCTGTGTATGTTTGTTAGCAAAATCCATTTTGTCAATTTTTTGCAAAATGGCGACAAGTATTGAAATTCAATCACTTATAACTCAGTAGTGTTCAATTTTGTCAAAAAGGTCTCTATACATGAAATGTTTAGAAGCCTAAAGTTCATCAGAATAAAATATAAAAAATATATATTTTTGCTTGAAAACAAGCGATGTATCAGTTCGATCGTACCCCCATACTAGCCATTTTGAGACTTTCGGAAGAGTTAACGCTCTTAACTGTTTGGTTTCGAAGATAAAAATTTAAATTTTGAGTATCGCATAGAACTAACGTGCAGGCACTATACGTTATGTTTAAAAAAAATATATAAAATTTTTTTTCAAAATGGCAGCTAATGTAAAAATTCAAAGTGTCATAACTTTGCTAAATGAAATCCTACTAAAAAATGTCTAATGCAAAAAGTGTTTGGAATTTTAATTTGCATATAAAAGCAATTTTTAATTATTTTTTTTTTAATAAAAACCGAGTCTTACCATATATTGACCGAGACCTCGAACGAGCTTTTATGCGACTCTGCATATAGTTAATGCTCGTACGAGGTTTCTATTTAAGAAATAGACTTCAATTTTTAATACAAAATAGAGCTTTCGACTATACTTACGATACTATAAAAAAAAATTAAAAATTAAAAAATAAAAGTATTTTTTTTTCAAAACACGTTTAGTGTGATGAGTCGATCGACCTACCATTCATACGCTCATAAGATTTTCAATATAGTTAAGGTCAGTGTGAGCTTATTTATACATATTTAAATTTCAATTTTTGTGACAGTATAGAATTCTTAAGCATCCTGTGTATGTTTGTTAGCAAAATCCATTTTGTCAATTTTTTGCAAAATGGCGACAAGTATTGAAATTCAATCACTTATAACTCAGTAGTGTTCAATTTTGTCAAAAAGGTCTCTATACATGAAATGTTTAGAAGCCTAAAGTTCATCAGAATAAAATATAAAAAATATATATTTTTGCTTGAAAACAAGCGATGTATCAGTTCGATCGTACCCCCATACTAGCCATTTTGAGACTTTCGGAAGAGTTAACGCTCTTAACTGTTTGGTTTCGAAGATAAAAATTTAAATTTTGAGTATCGCATAGAACTAACGTGCAGGCACTATACGTTATGTTTAAAAAAAATATATAAAATTTTTTTTCAAAATGGCAGCTAATGTAAAAATTCAAAGTGTCATAACTTTGCTAAATGAAATCCTACTAAAAAATGTCTAATGCAAAAAGTGTTTGGAATTTTAATTTGCATATAAAAGCAATTTTTAATTATTTTTTTTTTAATAAAAACCGAGTCTTACCATATATTGACCGAGACCTCGAACGAGCTTTTATGCGACTCTGCATATAGTTAATGCTCGTACGAGGTTTCTATTTAAGAAATAGACTTGAATTTTTAATACAAAATAGAGCTTTCGACTATACTTACGATACTATAAAAAAAAATTAAAAATTAAAAAATAAAAGTATTTTTTTTTCAAAACACGTTTAGTGTGATGAGTCGATCGACCTAACATTCATACGCTCATAAGATTTTCAATATAGTTAAGGTCAGTGTGAGCTTATTTATACATATTTAAATTTCAATTTTTGTGACAGTATAGAATTCTTAAGCATCCTGTGTATGTTTGTTAGCAAAATCCATTTTGTCAATTTTTTGCAAAATGGCGACAAGTATTGAAATTCAATTACTTATAACTCAGTAGTGTTCAATTTTGTCAAAAAGGTCTCTATACATGAAATGTTTAGAAGCCTAAAGTTCATCAGAATAAAATAAAAAAAATATATATTTTTGCTTGAAAACAAGCGATGTATCAGTTCGATCGTACCCCCATACTAGCCATTTTGAGACTTTCGGAAGAGTTAACGCTCTTAACTGTTTGGTTTCGAAGATAAAAATTTAAATTTTGAGTATCGCATAGAACTAACGTGCAGGCACTATACGTTATGTTTAAAAAAAATATATAAAATTTTTTTTCAAAATAGCAGCTAATGTAAAAATTCAAAGTGTCATAACTTTGCTAAATGAAATCCTACTAAAAAATGTCTAATGCAAAAAGTGTTTGGAATTTTAATTTGCATATAAAAGCAATTTTTAATTATTTTTTTTTTAATAAAAACCGAGTCTTACCATATATTGACCGAGACCTCGAACGAGCTTTTATGCGACTCTGCATATAGTTAATGCTCGTACGAGGTTTCTATTTAAGAAATAGATTTGAATTTTTAATACAAAATAGAGCTTTCGACTATACTTACGATACTATAAAAAAAAATTAAAAATTAAAAAATAAAAGTATTTTTTTTTCAAAACACGTTTAGTGTGATGAGTCGATCGACCTACCATTCATACGCTCATAAGATTTTCAATATAGTTAAGGTCAGTGTGAGCTTATTTATACATATTTAAATTTCAATTTTTGTGACAGTATAGAATTCTTAAGCATCCTGTGTATGTTTGTTAGCAAAATCCATTTTGTCAATTTTTTGCAAAATGGCGACAAGTATTGAAATTCAATCACTTATAACTCAGTAGTGTTCAATTTTGTCAAAAAGGTCTCTATACATGAAATGTTTAGAAGCCTAAAGTTCATCAGAATAAAATATAAAAAATATATATTTTTGCTTGAAAACAAGCGATGTATCAGTTCGATCGTACCCCCATACTAGCCATTTTGAGACTTTCGGAAGAGTTAACGCTCTTAACTGTTTGGTTTCGAAGATAAAAATTTAAATTTTGAGTATCGCATAGAACTAACGTGCAGGCACTATACGTTATGTTTAAAAAAAATATATAAAATTTTTTTTCAAAATGGCAGCTAATGTAAAAATTCAAAGTGTCATAACTTTGCTAAATGAAATCCTACTAAAAAATGTCTAATGCAAAAAGTGTTTGGAATTTTAATTTGCATATAAAAGCAATTTTTAATTATTTTTTTTTTAATAAAAACCGAGTCTTACCATATATTGACCGAGACCTCGAACGAGCTTTTATGCGACTCTGCATATAGTTAATGCTCGTACGAGGTTTCTATTTAAGAAATAGACTTGAATTTTTAATACAAAATAGAGCTTTCGACTATACTTACGATACTATAAAAAAAAATTAAAAATTAAAAAATAAAAGTATTTTTTTTTCAAAACACGTTTAGTGTGATGAGTCGATCGACCTACCATTCATACGCTCATAAGATTTTCAATATAGTTAAGGTCAGTGTGAGCTTATTTATACATATTTAAATTTCAATTTTTGTGACAGTATAGAATTCTTAAGCATCCTGTGTATGTTTGTTAGCAAAATCCATTTTGTCAATTTTTTGCAAAATGGCGACAAGTATTGAAATTCAATCACTTATAACTCAGTAGTGTTCAATTTTGTCAAAAAGGTCTCTATACATGAAATGTTTAGAAGCCTAAAGTTCATCAGAATAAAATATAAAAAATATATATTTTTGCTTGAAAACAAGCGATGTATCAGTTCGATCGTACCCCCATACTAGCCATTTTGAGACTTTCGGAAGAGTTAACGCTCTTAACTGTTTGGTTTCGAAGATAAAAATTTAAATTTTGAGTATCGCATAGAACTAACGTGCAGGCACTATACGTTATGTTTAAAAAAAATATATAAAATTTTTTTAAAATGGCAGCTAATGTAAAAATTCAAAGTGTCATAACTTTGCTAAATGAAATCCTACTAAAAAATGTCTAATGCAAAAAGTGTTTGGAATTTTAATTTGCATATAAAAGCAATTTTTAATTATTTTTTTTTTAATAAAAACCGAGTCTTACCATATATTGACCGAGACCTCGAACGAGCTTTTATGCGACTCTGCATATAGTTAATGCTCGTACGAGGTTTCTATTTAAGAAATAGACTTGAATTTTTAATACAAAATAGAGCTTTCGACTATACTTACGATACTATAAAAAAAAAAAAAAATTAAAAAATAAAAGTATTTTTTTTTCAAAACACGTTTAGTGTGATGAGTCGATCGACCTACCATTCATACGCTCATAAGATTTTCAATATAGTTAAGGTCAGTGTGAGCTTATTTATACATATTTAAATTTCAATTTTTGTGACAGTATAGAATTCTTTAGCATCCTGTGTATGTTTGTTAGCAAAATCCATTTTGTCAATTTTTTGCAAAATGGCGACAAGTATTGAAATTCAATCACTTATAACTCAGTAGTGTTTAATTTTGTCAAAAAGGTCTCTATACATGAAATGTTTAGAAGCCTAAAGTTCATCAGAATAAAATAAAAAAAATATATATTTTTAAACTTTCGGAAGAGTTAACGCTCTTAACTGTTTGGTTTCGAAGATAAAAATTTAAATTTTGAGTATCGCATAGAACTAACGTGCAGGCACTATACGTTATGTTTAAAAAAAATATATAAAATTTTTTTTAAAATGGCAGCTAATGTAAAAATTCAAAGTGTCATAACTTTGCTAAATGAAATCCAACTAAAAAATGTCTAATGCAAAAAGTGTTTGGAATTTTAATTTGCATATAAAAGCAATTTTTAATTATTTTTTTTTTAATAAAAACCGAGTCTTACCATATATTGACCGAGACCTCGAACGAGCTTTTATGCGACTCTGCATATAGTTAATGCTCGTACGAGGTTTCTATTTAAGAAATAGACTTGAATTTTTAATACAAAATAGAGCTTTCGACTATACTTACGATACTATAAAAAAAAATTAAAAATTAAAAAATAAAAGTATTTTTTTTTCAAAACACGTTTAGTGTGATGAGTCGATCGACCTACCATTCATACGCTCATAAGATTTTCAATATAGTTAAGGTCAGTGTGAGCTTATTTATACATATTTAAATTTCAATTTTTGTGACAGTATAGAATTCTTAAGCATCCTGTGTATGTTTGTTAGCAAAATCCATTTTGTCAATTTTTTGCAAAATGGCGACAAGTATTGAAATTCAATCACTTATAACTCAGTAGTGTTCAATTTTGTCAAAAAGGTCTCTATACATGAAATGTTTAGAAGCCTAAAGTTCATCAGAATAAAATATAAAAAATATATATTTTTGCTTGAAAACAAGCGATGTATCAGTTCGATCGTACCCCCATACTAGCCATTTTGAGACTTTCGGAAGAGTTAACGCTCTTAACTGTTTGGTTTCGAAGATAAAAATTTAAATTTTGAGTATCGCATAGAACTAACGTGCAGGCACTATACGTTATGTTTAAAAAAAATATATAAAATTTTTTTTCAAAATGGCAGCTAATGTAAAAATTCAAAGTGTCATAACTTTGCTAAATGAAATCCTACTTAAAAATGTCTAATGCAAAAAGTGTTTGGAATTTTAATTTGCATATAAAAGCAATTTTTAATTATTTTTTTTTAATAAAAACCGAGTCTTACCATATATTGACCGAGACCTCGAACGAGCTTTTATGCGACTCTGCATATAGTTAATGCTCGTACGAGGTTTCTATTTAAGAAATAGACTTGAATTTTTAATACAAAATAGAGCTTTCGACTATACTTACGATACTATAAAAAAAAATTAAAAATTAAAAAATAAAAGTATTTTTTTTTCAAAACACGTTTAGTGTGATGAGTCGATCGACCTAACATTCATACGCTCATAAGATTTTCAATATAGTTAAGGTCAGTGTGAGCTTATTTATACATATTTAAATTTCAATTTTTGTGACAGTATAGAATTCTTAAGCATCCTGTGTATGTTTGTTAGCAAAATCCATTTTGTCAATTTTTTGCAAAATGGCGACAAGTATTGAAATTCAATCACTTATAACTCAGTAGTGTTCAATTTTGTCAAAAAGGTCTCTATACATGAAATGTTTAGAAGCCTAAAGTTCATCAGAATAAAATAAAAAAAATATATATTTTTGCTTGAAAACAAGCGATGTATCAGTTCGATCGTACCCCCATACTAGCCATTTTGAGACTTTCGGAAGAGTTAACGCTCTTAACTGTTTGGTTTCGAAGATAAAAATTTAAATTTTGAGTATCGCATAGAACTAACGTGCAGGCACTATACGTTATGTTTAAAAAAAATATATAAAATTTTTTTTAAAAATGGCAGCTAATGTAAAAATTCAAAGTGTCATAACTTTGCTAAATGAAATCCTACTAAAAAATGTCTAATGCAAAAAGTGTTTGGAATTTTAATTTGCATATAAAAGCAATTTTTAATTATTTTTTTTTTAATAAAAACCGAGTCTTACCATATATTGACCGAGACCTCGAACGAGCTTTTATGCGACTCTGCATATAGTTAATGCTCGTACGAGGTTTCTATTTAAGAAATAGACTTGAATTTTTAATACAAAATAGAGCTTTCGACTATACTTACGATACTATAAAAAAAAATTAAAAATTAAAAAATAAAAGTATTTTTTTTTCAAAACACGTTTAGTGTGATGAGTCGATCGACCTACCATTCATACGCTCATAAGATTTTCAATATAGTTAAGGTCAGTGTGAGCTTATTTATACATATTTAAATTTCAATTTTTGTGACAGTATAGAATTCTTAAGCATCCTGTGTATGTTTGTTAGCAAAATCCATTTTGTCAATTTTTTGCAAAATGGCGACAAGTATTGAAATTCAATCACTTATAACTCAGTAGTGTTCAATTTTGTCAAAAAGGTCTCTATACATGAAATGTTTAGAAGCCTAAAGTTCATCAGAATAAAATATAAAAAATATATAATTTTGCTTGAAAACAAGCGATGTATCAGTTCGATCGTACCCCCATACTAGCCATTTTGAGACTTTCGGAAGAGTTAACGCTCTTAACTGTTTGGTTTCGAAGATAAAAATTTAAATTTTGAGTATCGCATAGAACTAACGTGCAGGCACTATACGTTATGTTTAAAAAAAATATATAAATTTTTTTTTCAAAATGGCAGCTAATGTAAAAATTCAAAGTGTCATAACTTTGCTAAATGAAATCCTACTAAAAAATGTCTAATGCAAAAAGTGTTTGGAATTTTAATTTGCATATAAAAGCAATTTTTAATTATTTTTTTTTTAATAAAAACCGAGTCTTACCATATATTGACCGAGACCTCGAACGAGCTTTTATGCGACTCTGCATATAGTTAATGCTCGTACGAGGTTTCTATTTAAGAAATAGACTTGAATTTTTAATACAAAATAGAGCTTTCGACTATACTTACGATACTATAAAAAAAAATTAAAAATTAAAAAATAAAAGTATTTTTTTTTCAAAACACGTTTAGTGTGATGAGTCGATCGACCTAACATTCATACGCTCATAAGATTTTCAATATAGTTAAGGTCAGTGTGAGCTTATTTATACATATTTAAATTTCAATTTTTGTGACAGTATAGAATTCTTAAGCATCCTGTGTATGTTTGTTAGCAAAATCCATTTTGTCAATTTTTTGCAAAATGGCGACAAGTATTGAAATTCAATCACTTATAACTCAGTAGTGTTCAATTTTGTCAAAAAGGTCTCTATACATGAAATGTTTAGAAGCCTAAAGTTCATCAGAATAAAATATAAAAAATATATATTTTTGCTTGAAAACAAGCGATGTATCAGTTCGATCGTACCCCCATACTAGCCATTTTGAGACTTTCGGAAGAGTTAACGCTCTTAACTGTTTGGTTTCGAAGATAAAAATTAAAATTTTGAGTATCGCATAGAACTAACGTGCAGGCACTATACGTTATGTTTAAAAAAAATATATAAAATTTTTTTTCAAAATGGCAGCTAATGTAAAAATTCAAAGTGTCATAACTTTGCTAAATGAAATCCTACTAAAAAATGTCTAATGCAAAAAGTGTTTGGAATTTTAATTTGCATATAAAAGCAATTTTTAATTATTTTTTTTTTAATAAAAACCGAGTCTTACCATATATTGACCGAGACCTCGAACGAGCTTTTATGCGACTCTGCATATAGTTAATGCTCGTACGAGGTTTCTATTTAAGAAATAGACTTGAATTTTTAATACAAAATAGAGCTTTCGACTATACTTACGATACTATAAAAAAAAATTAAAAATTAAAAAATAAAAGTATTTTTTTTTCAAAACACGTTTAGTGTGATGAGTCGATCGACCTACCATTCATACGCTCATAAGATTTTCAATATAGTTAAGGTCAGTGTGAGCTTATTTATACATATTTAAATTTCAATTTTTGTGACAGTATAGAATTCTTAAGCATCCTGTGTATGTTTGTTAGCAAAATTCATTTTGTCAATTTTTTGCAAAATGGCGACAAGTATTGAAATTCAATCACTTATAACTCAGTAGTGTTCAATTTTGTCAAAAAGGTCTCTATACATGAAATGTTTAGAAGCCTAAAGTTCATCAGAATAAAATATAAAAAATATATATTTTTGCTTGAAAACAAGCGATGTATCAGTTCGATCGTACCCCCATACTAGCCATTTTGAGACTTTCGGAAGAGTTAACGCTCTTAACTGTTTGGTTTCGAAGATAAAAATTTAAATTTTAAGTATCGCATAGAACTAACGTGCAGGCACTATACGTTATGTTTAAAAAAAATATATAAAATTTTTTTTCAAAATGGCAGCTAATGTAAAAATTCAAAGTGTCATAACTTTGCTAAATGAAATCCTACTAAAAAATGTCTAATGCAAAAAGTGTTTGGAATTTTAATTTGCATATAAAAGCAATTTTTAATTATTTTTTTTTTATTAAAAACCGAGTCTTACCATATATTGACCGAGACCTCGAACGAGCTTTTATGCGACTCTGCATATAGTTAATGCTCGTACAAGGTTTCTATTTAAGAAATTGACTTGAATTTTTAATACAAAATAGAGCTTTCGACTATACTTACGATACTATAAAAAAAAATTTAAAATTAAAAAATAAAAGTATTTTTTTTTCAAAACACGTTTAGTGTGATGAGTCGATCGACCTAACATTCATACGCTTATAAGATTTTCAATATAGTTAAGGTCAGTGTAAGCTTATTTATACATATTTAAGTTTCAATTTTTGTGACAGTATAGAATTCTTAAGCATCCTGTGTATGTTTGTTAGCAAAATCCATTTTGTCAATTTTTTGCAAAATGGCGACAAGTATTGAAATTCAATCACTTATAACTCAGTAGTGTTCAATTTTGTCAAAAAGGTCTCTATACATGAAATGTTTAGAAGCCTAAAGTTCATCAGAATAAAATAAAAAAAATATATATTTTTGCTTGAAAACAAGCGATGTATCAGTTCGATCGTACCCCCATACTAGCCATTTTGAGACTTTCGGAAGAGTTAACGCTCTTAACTGTTTGGTTTCGAAGATAAAAATTTAAATTTTGAGTATCGCATAGAACTAACGTGCAGGCACTATACGTTATGTTTAAAAAAAATATATAAAATTTTTTTTCAAAATGGCAGCTAATGTAAAAATTCAAAGTGTCATAACTTTGCTAAATGAAATCCTACTAAAAAATGTCTAATGCAAAAAGTGTTTGGAATTTTAATTTGCATATAAAAGCAATTTTTAATTATTTTTTTTTAATAAAAACCGAGTCTTACCATATATTGACCGAGACCTCGAACGAGCTTTTATGCGACTCTGCATATAGTTAATGCTCGTACGAGGTTTCTATTTAAGAAATAGACTTGAATTTTTAATACAAAATAGAGCTTTCGACTATACTTACGATACTATAAAAAAAAATTAAAAATTAAAAAATAAAAGTATTTTTTTTTCAAAACACGTTTAGTGTGATGAGTCGATCGACCTAACATTCATACGCTCATAAGATTTTCAATATAGTTAAGGTCAGTGTGAGCTTATTTATACATATTTAAATTTCAATTTTTGTGACAGTATAGAATTCTTAAGCATCCTGTGTATGTTTGTTAGCAAAATCCATTTTGTCAATTTTTTGCAAAATGGCGACAAGTATTGAAATTCAATCACTTATAACTCAGTAGTGTTCAATTTTGTCAAAAAGGTCTCTATACATGAAATGTTTAGAAGCCTAAAGTTCATCAGAATAAAATAAAAAAAATATATATTTTTGCTTGAAAACAAGCGATGTATCAGTTCGATCGTACCCCCATACTAGCCATTTTGAGACTTTCGGAAGAGTTAACGCTCTTAACTGTTTGGTTTCGAAGATAAAAATTTAAATTTTGAGTATCGCATAGAACTAACGTGCAGGCACTATACGTTATGTTTAAAAAAAATATATAAAATTTTTTTTAAAAATGGCAGCTAATGTAAAAATTCAAAGTGTCATAACTTTGCTAAATGAAATCCTACTAAAAAATGTCTAATGCAAAAAGTGTTTGGAATTTTAATTTGCATATAAAAGCAATTTTTAATTATTTTTTTTTTAATAAAAACCGAGTCTTACCATATATTGACCGAGACCTCGAACGAGCTTTTATGCGACTCTGCATATAGTTAATGCTCGTACGAGGTTTCTATTTAAGAAATAGACTTGAATTTTTAATACAAAATAGAGCTTTCGACTATACTTACGATACTATAAAAAAAAATTAAAAATTAAAAAATAAAAGTATTTTTTTTTCAAAACACGTTTAGTGTGATGAGTCGATCGACCTACCATTCATACGCTCATAAGATTTTCAATATAGTTAAGGTCAGTGTGAGCTTATTTATACATATTTAAATTTCAATTTTTGTGACAGTATAGAATTCTTAAGCATCCTGTGTATGTTTGTTAGCAAAATCCATTTTGTCAATTTTTTGCAAAATGGCGACAAGTATTGAAATTCAATCACTTATAACTCAGTAGTGTTCAATTTTGTCAAAAAGGTCTCTATACATGAAATGTTTAGAAGCCTAAAGTTCATCAGAATAAAATATAAAAAATATATAATTTTGCTTGAAAACAAGCGATGTATCAGTTCGATCGTACCCCCATACTAGCCATTTTGAGACTTTCGGAAGAGTTAACGCTCTTAACTGTTTGGTTTCGAAGATAAAAATTTAAATTTTGAGTATCGCATAGAACTAACGTGCAGGCACTATACGTTATGTTTAAAAAAAATATATAAATTTTTTTTTCAAAATGGCAGCTAATGTAAAAATTCAAAGTGTCATAACTTTGCTAAATGAAATCCTACTAAAAAATGTCTAATGCAAAAAGTGTTTGGAATTTTAATTTGCATATAAAAGCAATTTTTAATTATTTTTTTTTTAATAAAAACCGAGTCTTACCATATATTGACCGAGACCTCGAACGAGCTTTTATGCGACTCTGCATATAGTTAATGCTCGTACGAGGTTTCTATTTAAGAAATAGACTTGAATTTTTAATACAAAATAGAGCTTTCGACTATACTTACGATACTATAAAAAAATTAAAAATTAAAAAATAAAAGTATTTTTTTTTCAAAACACGTTTAGTGTGATGAGTCGATCGACCTAACATTCATACGCTCATAAGATTTTCAATATAGTTAAGGTCAGTGTGAGCTTATTTATACATATTTAAATTTCAATTTTTGTGACAGTATAGAATTCTTAAGCATCCTGTGTATGTTTGTTAGCAAAATCCATTTTGTCAATTTTTTGCAAAATGGCGACAAGTATTGAAATTCAATCACTTATAACTCAGTAGTGTTCAATTTTGTCAAAAAGGTCTCTATACATGAAATGTTTAGAAGCCTAAAGTTCATCAGAATAAAATATAAAAAATATATATTTTTGCTTGAAAACAAGCGATGTATCAGTTCGATCGTACCCCCATACTAGCCATTTTGAGACTTTCGGAAGAGTTAACGCTCTTAACTGTTTGGTTTCGAAGATAAAAATTAAAATTTTGAGTATCGCATAGAACTAACGTGCAGGCACTATACGTTATGTTTAAAAAAAATATATAAAATTTTTTTTCAAAATGGCAGCTAATGTAAAAATTCAAAGTGTCATAACTTTGCTAAATGAAATCCTACTAAAAAATGTCTAATGCAAAAAGTGTTTGGAATTTTAATTTGCATATAAAAGCAATTTTTAATTATTTTTTTTTTAATAAAAACCGAGTCTTACCATATATTGACCGAGACCTCGAACGAGCTTTTATGCGACTCTGCATATAGTTAATGCTCGTACGAGGTTTCTATTTAAGAAATAGACTTGAATTTTTAATACAAAATAGAGCTTTCGACTATACTTACGATACTATAAAAAAAAATTAAAAATTAAAAAATAAAAGTATTTTTTTTTCAAAACACGTTTAGTGTGATGAGTCGATCGACCTACCATTCATACGCTCATAAGATTTTCAATATAGTTAAGGTCAGTGTGAGCTTATTTATACATATTTAAATTTCAATTTTTGTGACAGTATAGAATTCTTAAGCATCCTGTGTATGTTTGTTAGCAAAATTCATTTTGTCAATTTTTTGCAAAATGGCGACAAGTATTGAAATTCAATCACTTATAACTCAGTAGTGTTCAATTTTGTCAAAAAGGTCTCTATACATGAAATGTTTAGAAGCCTAAAGTTCATCAGAATAAAATATAAAAAATATATATTTTTGCTTGAAAACAAGCGATGTATCAGTTCGATCGTACCCCCATACTAGCCATTTTGAGACTTTCGGAAGAGTTAACGCTCTTAACTGTTTGGTTTCGAAGATAAAAATTTAAATTTTAAGTATCGCATAGAACTAACGTGCAGGCACTATACGTTATGTTTAAAAAAAATATATAAAATTTTTTTTCAAAATGGCAGCTAATGTAAAAATTCAAAGTGTCATAACTTTGCTAAATGAAATCCTACTAAAAAATGTCTAATGCAAAAAGTGTTTGGAATTTTAATTTGCATATAAAAGCAATTTTTAATTATTTTTTTTTTATTAAAAACCGAGTCTTACCATATATTGACCGAGACCTCGAACGAGCTTTTATGCGACTCTGCATATAGTTAATGCTCGTACAAGGTTTCTATTTAAGAAATTGACTTGAATTTTTAATACAAAATAGAGCTTTCGACTATACTTACGATACTATAAAAAAAAATTTAAAATTAAAAAATAAAAGTATTTTTTTTTCAAAACACGTTTAGTGTGATGAGTCGATCGACCTAACATTCATACGCTTATAAGATTTTCAATATAGTTAAGGTCAGTGTAAGCTTATTTATACATATTTAAGTTTCAATTTTTGTGACAGTATAGAATTCTTAAGCATCCTGTGTATGTTTGTTAGCAAAATCCATTTTGTCAATTTTTTGCAAAATGGCGACAAGTATTGAAATTCAATCACTTATAACTCAGTAGTGTTCAATTTTGTCAAAAAGGTCTCTATACATGAAATGTTTAGAAGCCTAAAGTTCATCAGAATAAAATAAAAAAAATATATATTTTTGCTTGAAAACAAGCGATGTATCAGTTCGATCGTACCCCCATACTAGCCATTTTGAGACTTTCGGAAGAGTTAACGCTCTTAACTGTTTGGTTTCATAGATAAAAATTTAAATTTTGAGTATCGCATAGAACTAACGTGCAGGCACTATACGTTATGTTTAAAAAAAATATATAAAAATTTTCTTCAAAATGGCAGCTAATGTAAAAATTCAAAGTGTCATAACTTTGCTAAATGAAATCCTACTAAAAAATGTCTAATGCAAAAAGTGTTTGGAATTTTAATTTGCATATAAAAGCAATTTTTAATTATTTTTTTTTTAATAAAAACCGAGTCTTACCATATATTGACCGAGACCTCGAACGAGCTTTTATGCGACTCTGCATATAGTTAATGCTCGTACGAGGTTTCTATTTAAGAAATAGACTTGAATTTTTAATACAAAATAGAGCTTTCGACTATACTTACGATACTATAAAAAAAAATTAAAAATTAAAAAATAAAAGTATTTTTTTTTCAAAACACGTTTAGTGTGATGAGTCGATCGACCTACCATTCATACGCTCATAAGATTTTCAATATAGTTAAGGTCAGTGTGAGCTTATTTATACATATTTAAATTTCAATTTTTGTGACAGTATAGAATTCTTAAGCATCCTGTGTATGTTTGTTAGCAAAATCCATTTTGTCAATTTTTTGCAAAATGGCGACAAGTATTGAAATTCAATCACTTATAACTCAGTAGTGTTCAATTTTGTCAAAAAGGTCTCTATACATGAAATGTTTAGAAGCCTAAAGTTCATCAGAATAAAATATAAAAAATATATATTTTTGCTTGAAAACAAGCGATGTATCAGTTCGATCGTACCCCCATACTAGCCATTTTGAGACTTTCGGAAGAGTTAACGCTCTTAACTGTTTGGTTTCGAAGATAAAAATTTAAATTTTGAGTATCGCATAGAACTAACGTGCAGGCACTATACGTTATGTTTAAAAAAAATATATAAAATTTTTTTTCAAAATGGCAGCTAATGTAAAAATTCAAAGTGTCATAACTTTGCTAAATGAAATTCTACTAAAAAATGTCTAATGCAAAAAGTGTTTGGAATTTTAATTTGCATATAAAAGCAATTTTTAATTATTTTTTTTTTAATAAAAACCGAGTCTTACCATATATTGACCGAGACCTCGAACGAGCTTTTATGCGACTCTGCATATAGTTAATGCTCGTACGAGGTTTCTATTTAAGAAATAGACTTGAATTTTTAATACAAAATAGAGCTTTCGACTATACTTACGATACTATAAAAAAAAATTAAAAATTAAAAAATAAAAGTATTTTTTTTTCAAAACACGTTTAGTGTGATGAGTCGATCGACCTACCATTCATACGCTCATAAGATTTTCAATATAGTTAAGGTCAGTGTGAGCTTATTTATACATATTTAAATTTCAATTTTTGTGACAGTATAGAATTCTTAAGCATCCTGTGTATGTTTGTTAGCAAAATCCATTTTGTCAATTTTTTGCAAAATGGCGACAAGTATTGAAATTCAATCACTTATAACTCAGTAGTGTTCAATTTTGTCAAAAAGGTCTCTATACATGAAATGTTTAGAAGCCTAAAGTTCATCAGAATAAAATATAAAAAATATATATTTTTGCTTGAAAACAAGCGATGTATCAGTTCGATCGTACCCCCATACTAGCCATTTTGAGACTTTCGGAAGAGTTAACGCTCTTAACTGTTTGGTTTCGAAGATAAAAATTTAAATTTTGAGTATCGCATAGAACTAACGTGCAGGCACTATACGTTATGTTTAAAAAAAATATATAAAATTTTTTTTCAAAATGGCAGCTAATGTAAAAATTCAAAGTGTCATAACTTTGCTAAATGAAATCCTACTAAAAAATGTCTAATGCAAAAAGTGTTTGGAATTTTAATTTGCATATAAAAGCAATTTTTAATTATTTTTTTTTTAATAAAAACCGAGTCTTACCATATATTGACCGAGACCTCGAACGAGCTTTTATGCGACTCTGCATATAGTTAATGCTCGTACGAGGTTTCTATTTAAGAAATAGACTTGAATTTTTAATACAAAATAGAGCTTTCGACTATACTTACGATACTATAAAAAAAAATTAAAAATTAAAAAATAAAAGTATTTTTTTTTCAAAACACGTTTAGTGTGATGAGTCGATCGACCTACCATTCATACGCTCATAAGATTTTCAATATAGTTAAGGTCAGTGTGAGCTTATTTATACATATTTAAATTTCAATTTTTGTGACAGTATAGAATTCTTAAGCATCCTGTGTATGTTTGTTAGCAAAATCCATTTTGTCAATTTTTTGCAAAATGGCGACAAGTATTGAAATTCAATCACTTATAACTCAGTAGTGTTCAATTTTGTCAAAAAGGTCTCTATACATGAAATGTTTAGAAGCCTAAAGTTCATCAGAATAAAATATAAAAAATATATATTTTTGCTTGAAAACAAGCGATGTATCAGTTCGATCGTACCCCCATACTAGCCATTTTGAGACTTTCGGAAGAGTTAACGCTCTTAACTGTTTGGTTTCGAAGATAAAAATTTAAATTTTGAGTATCGCATAGAACTAACGTGCAGGCACTATACGTTATGTTTAAAAAAAATATATAAAATTTTTTTTCAAAATGGCAGCTAATGTAAAAATTCAAAGTGTCATAACTTTGCTAAATGAAATCCTACTAAAAAATGTCTAATGCAAAAAGTGTTTGGAATTTTAATTTGCATATAAAAGCAATTTTTAATTATTTTTTTTTTAATAAAAACCGAGTCTTACCATATATTGACCGAGACCTCGAACGAGCTTTTATGCGACTCTGCATATAGTTAATGCTCGTACGAGGTTTCTATTTAAGAAATAGACTTCAATTTTTAATACAAAATAGAGCTTTCGACTATACTTACGATACTATAAAAAAAAATTAAAAATTAAAAAATAAAAGTATTTTTTTTTCAAAACACGTTTAGTGTGATGAGTCGATCGACCTACCATTCATACGCTCATAAGATTTTCAATATAGTTAAGGTCAGTGTGAGCTTATTTATACATATTTAAATTTCAATTTTTGTGACAGTATAGAATTCTTAAGCATCCTGTGTATGTTTGTTAGCAAAATCCATTTTGTCAATTTTTTGCAAAATGGCGACAAGTATTGAAATTCAATCACTTATAACTCAGTAGTGTTCAATTTTGTCAAAAAGGTCTCTATACATGAAATGTTTAGAAGCCTAAAGTTCATCAGAATAAAATATAAAAAATATATATTTTTGCTTGAAAACAAGCGATGTATCAGTTCGATCGTACCCCCATACTAGCCATTTTGAGACTTTCGGAAGAGTTAACGCTCTTAACTGTTTGGTTTCGAAGATAAAAATTTAAATTTTGAGTATCGCATAGAACTAACGTGCAGGCACTATACGTTATGTTTAAAAAAAATATATAAAATTTTTTTAAAATGGCAGCTAATGTAAAAATTCAAAGTGTCATAACTTTGCTAAATGAAATCCTACTAAAAAATGTCTAATGCAAAAAGTGTTTGGAATTTTAATTTGCATATAAAAGCAATTTTTAATTATTTTTTTTTTAATAAAAACCGAGTCTTACCATATATTGACCGAGACCTCGAACGAGCTTTTATGCGACTCTGCATATAGTTAATGCTCGTACGAGGTTTCTATTTAAGAAATAGACTTGAATTTTTAATACAAAATAGAGCTTTCGACTATACTTACGATACTATAAAAAAAAAAAAAAATTAAAAAATAAAAGTATTTTTTTTTCAAAACACGTTTAGTGTGATGAGTCGATCGACCTACCATTCATACGCTCATAAGATTTTCAATATAGTTAAGGTCAGTGTGAGCTTATTTATACATATTTAAATTTCAATTTTTGTGACAGTATAGAATTCTTTAGCATCCTGTGTATGTTTGTTAGCAAAATCCATTTTGTCAATTTTTTGCAAAATGGCGACAAGTATTGAAATTCAATCACTTATAACTCAGTAGTGTTTAATTTTGTCAAAAAGGTCTCTATACATGAAATGTTTAGAAGCCTAAAGTTCATCAGAATAAAATAAAAAAAATATATATTTTTAAACTTTCGGAAGAGTTAACGCTCTTAACTGTTTGGTTTCGAAGATAAAAATTTAAATTTTGAGTATCGCATAGAACTAACGTGCAGGCACTATACGTTATGTTTAAAAAAAATATATAAAATTTTTTTTAAAATGGCAGCTAATGTAAAAATTCAAAGTGTCATAACTTTGCTAAATGAAATCCAACTAAAAAATGTCTAATGCAAAAAGTGTTTGGAATTTTAATTTGCATATAAAAGCAATTTTTAATTATTTTTTTTTTAATAAAAACCGAGTCTTACCATATATTGACCGAGACCTCGAACGAGCTTTTATGCGACTCTGCATATAGTTAATGCTCGTACGAGGTTTCTATTTAAGAAATAGACTTGAATTTTTAATACAAAATAGAGCTTTCGACTATACTTACGATACTATAAAAAAAAATTAAAAATTAAAAAATAAAAGTATTTTTTTTTCAAAACACGTTTAGTGTGATGAGTCGATCGACCTACCATTCATACGCTCATAAGATTTTCAATATAGTTAAGGTCAGTGTGAGCTTATTTATACATATTTAAATTTCAATTTTTGTGACAGTATAGAATTCTTAAGCATCCTGTGTATGTTTGTTAGCAAAATCCATTTTGTCAATTTTTTGCAAAATGGCGACAAGTATTGAAATTCAATCACTTATAACTCAGTAGTGTTCAATTTTGTCAAAAAGGTCTCTATACATGTAATGTTTAGAAGCCTAAAGTTCATCAGAATAAAATATAAAAAATATATATTTTTGCTTGAAAACAAGCGATGTATCAGTTCGATCGTACCCCCATACTAGCCATTTTGAGACTTTCGGAAGAGTTAACGCTCTTAACTGTTTGGTTTCGAAGATAAAAATTTAAATTTTGAGTATCGCATAGAACTAACGTGCAGGCACTATACGTTATGTTTAAAAAAAATATATAAAATTTTTTTTCAAAATGGCAGCTAATGTAAAAATTCAAAGTGTCATAACTTTGCTAAATGAAATCCTACTTAAAAATGTCTAATGCAAAAAGTGTTTGGAATTTTAATTTGCATATAAAAGCAATTTTTAATTATTTTTTTTTAATAAAAACCGAGTCTTACCATATATTGACCGAGACCTCGAACGAGCTTTTATGCGACTCTGCATATAGTTAATGCTCGTACGAGGTTTCTATTTAAGAAATAGACTTGAATTTTTAATACAAAATAGAGCTTTCGACTATACTTACGATACTATAAAAAAAAATTAAAAATTAAAAAATAAAAGTATTTTTTTTTCAAAACACGTTTAGTGTGATGAGTCGATCGACCTAACATTCATACGCTCATAAGATTTTCAATATAGTTAAGGTCAGTGTGAGCTTATTTATACATATTTAAATTTCAATTTTTGTGACAGTATAGAATTCTTAAGCATCCTGTGTATGTTTGTTAGCAAAATCCATTTTGTCAATTTTTTGCAAAATGGCGACAAGTATTGAAATTCAATCACTTATAACTCAGTAGTGTTCAATTTTGTCAAAAAGGTCTCTATACATGAAATGTTTAGAAGCCTAAAGTTCATCAGAATAAAATAAAAAAAATATATATTTTTGCTTGAAAACAAGCGATGTATCAGTTCGATCGTACCCCCATACTAGCCATTTTGAGACTTTCGGAAGAGTTAACGCTCTTAACTGTTTGGTTTCGAAGATAAAAATTTAAATTTTGAGTATCGCATAGAACTAACGTGCAGGCACTATACGTTATGTTTAAAAAAAATATATAAAATTTTTTTTCAAAATGGCAGCTAATGTAAAAATTCAAAGTGTCATAACTTTGCTAAATGAAATCCTACTAAAAAATGTCTAATGCAAAAAGTGTTTGGAATTTTAATTTGCATATAAAAGCAATTTTTAATTATTTTTTTTTAATAAAAACCGAGTCTTACCATATATTGACCGAGACCTCGAACGAGCTTTTATGCGACTCTGCATATAGTTAATGCTCGTACGAGGTTTCTATTTAAGAAATAGACTTGAATTTTTAATACAAAATAGAGCTTTCGACTATACTTACGATACTATAAAAAAAAATTAAAAATTAAAAAATAAAAGTATTTTTTTTTCAAAACACGTTTAGTGTGATGAGTCGATCGACCTAACATTCATACGCTCATAAGATTTTCAATATAGTTAAGGTCAGTGTGAGCTTATTTATACATATTTAAATTTCAATTTTTGTGACAGTATAGAATTCTTAAGCATCCTGTGTATGTTTGTTAGCAAAATCCATTTTGTCAATTTTTTGCAAAATGGCGACAAGTATTGAAATTCAATCACTTATAACTCAGTAGTGTTCAATTTTGTCAAAAAGGTCTCTATACATGAAATGTTTAGAAGCCTAAAGTTCATCAGAATAAAATAAAAAAAATATATATTTTTGCTTGAAAACAAGCGATGTATCAGTTCGATCGTACCCCCATACTAGCCATTTTGAGACTTTCGGAAGAGTTAACGCTCTTAACTGTTTGGTTTCGAAGATAAAAATTTAAATTTTGAGTATCGCATAGAACTAACGTGCAGGCACTATACGTTATGTTTAAAAAAAATATATAAAATTTTTTTTAAAAATGGCAGCTAATGTAAAAATTCAAAGTGTCATAACTTTGCTAAATGAAATCCTACTAAAAAATGTCTAATGCAAAAAGTGTTTGGAATTTTAATTTGCATATAAAAGCAATTTTTAATTATTTTTTTTTTAATAAAAACCGAGTCTTACCATATATTGACCGAGACCTCGAACGAGCTTTTATGCGACTCTGCATATAGTTAATGCTCGTACGAGGTTTCTATTTAAGAAATAGACTTGAATTTTTAATACAAAATAGAGCTTTCGACTATACTTACGATACTATAAAAAAAAATTAAAAATTAAAAAATAAAAGTATTTTTTTTTCAAAACACGTTTAGTGTGATGAGTCGATCGACCTACCATTCATACGCTCATAAGATTTTCAATATAGTTAAGGTCAGTGTGAGCTTATTTATACATATTTAAATTTCAATTTTTGTGACAGTATAGAATTCTTAAGCATCCTGTGTATGTTTGTTAGCAAAATCCATTTTGTCAATTTTTTTGCAAAATGGCGACAAGTATTGAAATTCAATCACTTATAACTCAGTAGTGTTCAATTTTGTCAAAAAGGTCTCTATACATGAAATGTTTAGAAGCCTAAAGTTCATCAGAATAAAATATAAAAAATATATAATTTTGCTTGAAAACAAGCGATGTATCAGTTCGATCGTACCCCCATACTAGCCATTTTGAGACTTTCGGAAGAGTTAACGCTCTTAACTGTTTGGTTTCGAAGATAAAAATTTAAATTTTGAGTATCGCATAGAACTAACGTGCAGGCACTATACGTTATGTTTAAAAAAAATATATAAATTGTTTTTTCAAAATGGCAGCTAATGTAAAAATTCAAAGTGTCATAACTTTGCTAAATGAAATCCTACTAAAAAATGTCTAATGCAAAAAGTGTTTGGAATTTTAATTTGCATATAAAAGCAATTTTTAATTATTTTTTTTTTAATAAAAACCGAGTCTTACCATATATTGACCGAGACCTCGAACGAGCTTTTATGCGACTCTGCATATAGTTAATGCTCGTACGAGGTTTCTATTTAAGAAATAGACTTGAATTTTTAATACAAAATAGAGCTTTCGACTATACTTACGATACTATAAAAAAAAATTAAAAATTAAAAAATAAAAGTATTTTTTTTTCAAAACACGTTTAGTGTGATGAGTCGATCGACCTAACATTCATACGCTCATAAGATTTTCAATATAGTTAAGGTCAGTGTGAGCTTATTTATACATATTTAAATTTCAATTTTTGTGACAGTATAGAATTCTTAAGCATCCTGTGTATGTTTGTTAGCAAAATCCATTTTGTCAATTTTTTGCAAAATGGCGACAAGTATTGAAATTCAATCACTTATAACTCAGTAGTGTTCAATTTTGTCAAAAAGGTCTCTATACATGAAATGTTTAGAAGCCTAAAGTTCATCAGAATAAAATATAAAAAATATATATTTTTGCTTGAAAACAAGCGATGTATCAGTTCGATCGTACCCCCATACTAGCCATTTTGAGACTTTCGGAAGAGTTAACGCTCTTAACTGTTTGGTTTCGAAGATAAAAATTAAAATTTTGAGTATCGCATAGAACTAACGTGCAGGCACTATACGTTATGTTTAAAAAAAATATATAAAATTTTTTTTCAAAATGGCAGCTAATGTAAAAATTCAAAGTGTCATAACTTTGCTAAATGAAATCCTACTAAAAAATGTCTAATGCAAAAAGTGTTTGGAATTTTAATTTGCATATAAAAGCAATTTTTAATTATTTTTTTTTTAATAAAAACCGAGTCTTACCATATATTGACCGAGACCTCGAACGAGCTTTTATGCGACTCTGCATATAGTTAATGCTCGTACGAGGTTTCTATTTAAGAAATAGACTTGAATTTTTAATACAAAATAGAGCTTTCGACTATACTTACGATACTATAAAAAAAAATTAAAAATTAAAAAATAAAAGTATTTTTTTTTCAAAACACGTTTAGTGTGATGAGTCGATCGACCTACCATTCATACGCTCATAAGATTTTCAATATAGTTAAGGTCAGTGTGAGCTTATTTATACATATTTAAATTTCAATTTTTGTGACAGTATAGAATTCTTAAGCATCCTGTGTATGTTTGTTAGCAAAATCCATTTTGTCAATTTTTTGCAAAATGGCGACAAGTATTGAAATTCAATCACTTATAACTCAGTAGTGTTCAATTTTGTCAAAAAGGTCTCTATACATGAAATGTTTAGAAGCCTAAAGTTCATCAGAATAAAATATAAAAAATATATATTTTTGCTTGAAAACAAGCGATGTATCAGTTCGATCGTACCCCCATACTAGCCATTTTAAGACTTTCGGAAGAGTTAACGCTCTTAACTGTTTGGTTTCGAAGATAAAAATTTAAATTTTAAGTATCGCATAGAACTAACGTGCAGGCACTATACGTTATGTTTAAAAAAAATATATAAAATTTTTTTTCAAAATGGCAGCTAATGTAAAAATTCAAAGTGTCATAACTTTGCTAAATGAAATCCTACTAAAAAATGTCTAATGCAAAAAGTGTTTGGAATTTTAATTTGCATATAAAAGCAATTTTTAATTATTTTTTTTTTATTAAAAACCGAGTCTTACCATATATTGACCGAGACCTCGAACGAGCTTTTATGCGACTCTGCATATAGTTAATGCTCGTACAAGGTTTCTATTTAAGAAATTGACTTGAATTTTTAATACAAAATAGAGCTTTCGACTATACTTACGATACTATAAAAAAAAATTTAAAATTAAAAAATAAAAGTATTTTTTTTTCAAAACACGTTTAGTGTGATGAGTCGATCGACCTAACATTCATACGCTTATAAGATTTTCAATATAGTTAAGGTCAGTGTAAGCTTATTTATACATATTTAAATTTCAATTTTTGTGACAGTATAGAATTCTTAAGCATCCTGTGTATGTTTGTTAGCAAAATCCATTTTGTCAATTTTTTGCAAAATGGCGACAAGTATTGAAATTCAATCACTTATAACTCAGTAGTGTTCAATTTTGTCAAAAAGGTCTCTATACATGAAATGTTTAGAAGCCTAAAGTTCATCAGAATAAAATAAAAAAAATATATATTTTTGCTTGAAAACAAGCGATGTATCAGTTCGATCGTACCCCCATACTAGCCATTTTGAGACTTTCGGAAGAGTTAACGCTCTTAACTGTTTGGTTTCGAAGATAAAAATTTAAATTTTGAGTATCGCATAGAACTAACGTGCAGGCACTATACGTTATGTTTAAAAAAAATATATAAAAATTTTCTTCAAAATGGCAGCTAATGTAAAAATTCAAAGTGTCATAACTTTGCTAAATGAAATCCTACTAAAAAATGTCTAATGCAAAAAGTGTTTGGAATTTTAATTTGCATATAAAAGCAATTTTTAATTATTTTTTTTTTAATAAAAACCGAGTCTTACCATATATTGACCGAGACCTCGAACGAGCTTTTATGCGACTCTGCATATAGTTAATGCTCGTACGAGGTTTCTATTTAAGAAATAGACTTGAATTTTTAATACAAAATAGAGCTTTCGACTATACTTACGATACTATAAAAAAAAATTAAAAATTAAAAAATAAAAGTATTTTTTTTTCAAAACACGTTTAGTGTGATGAGTCGATCGACCTACCATTCATACGCTCATAAGATTTTCAATATAGTTAAGGTCAGTGTGAGCTTATTTATACATATTTAAATTTCAATTTTTGTGACAGTATAGAATTCTTAAGCATCCTGTGTATGTTTGTTAGCAAAATCCATTTTGTCAATTTTTTGCAAAATGGCGACAAGTATTGAAATTCAATCACTTATAACTCAGTAGTGTTCAATTTTGTCAAAAAGGTCTCTATACATGAAATGTTTAGAAGCCTAAAGTTCATCAGAATAAAATATAAAAAATATATATTTTTGCTTGAAAACAAGCGATGTATCAGTTCGATCGTACCCCCATACTAGCCATTTTGAGACTTTCGGAAGAGTTAACGCTCTTAACTGTTTGGTTTCGAAGATAAAAATTTAAATTTTGAGTATCGCATAGAACTAACGTGCAGGCACTATACGTTATGTTTAAAAAAAATATATAAAATTTTTTTTCAAAATGGCAGCTAATGTAAAAATTCAAAGTGTCATAACTTTGCTAAATGAAATTCTACTAAAAAATGTCTAATGCAAAAAGTGTTTGGAATTTTAATTTGCATATAAAAGCAATTTTTAATTATTTTTTTTTTAATAAAAACCGAGTCTTACCATATATTGACCGAGACCTCGAACGAGCTTTTATGCGACTCTGCATATAGTTAATGCTCGTACGAGGTTTCTATTTAAGAAATAGACTTGAATTTTTAATACAAAATAGAGCTTTCGACTATACTTACGATACTATAAAAAAAAATTAAAAATTAAAAAATAAAAGTATTTTTTTTTCAAAACACGTTTAGTGTGATGAGTCGATCGACCTACCATTCATACGCTCATAAGATTTTCAATATAGTTAAGGTCAGTGTGAGCTTATTTATACATATTTAAATTTCAATTTTTGTGACAGTATAGAATTCTTAAGCATCCTGTGTATGTTTGTTAGCAAAATCCATTTTGTCAATTTTTTGCAAAATGGCGACAAGTATTGAAATTCAATCACTTATAACTCAGTAGTGTTCAATTTTGTCAAAAAGGTCTCTATACATGAAATGTTTAGAAGCCTAAAGTTCATCAGAATAAAATATAAAAAATATATATTTTTGCTTGAAAACAAGCGATGTATCAGTTCGATCGTACCCCCATACTAGCCATTTTGAGACTTTCGGAAGAGTTAACGCTCTTAACTGTTTGGTTTCGAAGATAAAAATTTAAATTTTGAGTATCGCATAGAACTAACGTGCAGGCACTATACGTTATGTTTAAAAAAAATATATAAAATTTTTTTTCAAAATGGCAGCTAATGTAAAAATTCAAAGTGTCATAACTTTGCTAAATGAAATCCTACTAAAAAATGTCTAATGCAAAAAGTGTTTGGAATTTTAATTTGCATATAAAAGCAATTTTTAATTATTTTTTTTTTAATAAAAACCGAGTCTTACCATATATTGACCGAGACCTCGAACGAGCTTTTATGCGACTCTGCATATAGTTAATGCTCGTACGAGGTTTCTATTTAAGAAATAGACTTGAATTTTTAATACAAAATAGAGCTTTCGACTATACTTACGATACTATAAAAAAAAATTAAAAATTAAAAAATAAAAGTATTTTTTTTTCAAAACACGTTTAGTGTGATGAGTCGATCGACCTACCATTCATACGCTCATAAGATTTTCAATATAGTTAAGGTCAGTGTGAGCTTATTTATACATATTTAAATTTCAATTTTTGTGACAGTATAGAATTCTTAAGCATCCTGTGTATGTTTGTTAGCAAAATCCATTTTGTCAATTTTTTGCAAAATGGCGACAAGTATTGAAATTCAATCACTTATAACTCAGTAGTGTTCAATTTTGTCAAAAAGGTCTCTATACATGAAATGTTTAGAAGCCTAAAGTTCATCAGAATAAAATATAAAAAATATATATTTTTGCTTGAAAACAAGCGATGTATCAGTTCGATCGTACCCCCATACTAGCCATTTTGAGACTTTCGGAAGAGTTAACGCTCTTAACTGTTTGGTTTCGAAGATAAAAATTTAAATTTTGAGTATCGCATAGAACTAACGTGCAGGCACTATACGTTATGTTTAAAAAAAATATATAAAATTTTTTTTCAAAATGGCAGCTAATGTAAAAATTCAAAGTGTCATAACTTTGCTAAATGAAATTCTACTAAAAAATGTCTAATGCAAAAAGTGTTTGGAATTTTAATTTGCATATAAAAGCAATTTTTAATTATTTTTTTTTTAATAAAAACCGAGTCTTACCATATATTGACCGAGACCTCGAACGAGCTTTTATGCGACTCTGCATATAGTTAATGCTCGTACGAGGTTTCTATTTAAGAAATAGACTTGAATTTTTAATACAAAATAGAGCTTTCGACTATACTTACGATACTATAAAAAAAAATTAAAAATTAAAAAATAAAAGTATTTTTTTTTCAAAACACGTTTAGTGTGATGAGTCGATCGACCTACCATTCATACGCTCATAAGATTTTCAATATAGTTAAGGTCAGTGTGAGCTTATTTATACATATTTAAATTTCAATTTTTGTGACAGTATAGAATTCTTAAGCATCCTGTGTATGTTTGTTAGCAAAATCCATTTTGTCAATTTTTTGCAAAATGGCGACAAGTATTGAAATTCAATCACTTATAACTCAGTAGTGTTCAATTTTGTCAAAAAGGTCTCTATACATGAAATGTTTAGAAGCCTAAAGTTCATCAGAATAAAATATAAAAAATATATATTTTTGCTTGAAAACAAGCGATGTATCAGTTCGATCGTACCCCCATACTAGCCATTTTGAGACTTTCGGAAGAGTTAACGCTCTTAACTGTTTGGTTTCGAAGATAAAAATTTAAATTTTGAGTATCGCATAGAACTAACGTGCAGGCACTATACGTTATGTTTAAAAAAAATATATAAAATTTTTTTTCAAAATGGCAGCTAATGTAAAAATTCAAAGTGTCATAACTTTGCTAAATGAAATCCTACTAAAAAATGTCTAATGCAAAAAGTGTTTGGAATTTTAATTTGCATATAAAAGCAATTTTTAATTATTTTTTTTTTAATAAAAACCGAGTCTTACCATATATTGACCGAGACCTCGAACGAGCTTTTATGCGACTCTGCATATAGTTAATGCTCGTACGAGGTTTCTATTTAAGAAATAGACTTGAATTTTTAATACAAAATAGAGCTTTCGACTATACTTACGATACTATAAAAAAAAATTAAAAATTAAAAAATAAAAGTATTTTTTTTTCAAAACACGTTTAGTGTGATGAGTCGATCGACCTACCATTCATACGCTCATAAGATTTTCAATATAGTTAAGGTCAGTGTGAGCTTATTTATACATATTTAAATTTCAATTTTTGTGACAGTATAGAATTCTTAAGCATCCTGTGTATGTTTGTTAGCAAAATCCATTTTGTCAATTTTTTGCAAAATGGCGACAAGTATTGAAATTCAATCACTTATAACTCAGTAGTGTTCAATTTTGTCAAAAAGGTCTCTATACATGAAATGTTTAGAAGCCTAAAGTTCATCAGAATAAAATATAAAAAATATATATTTTTGCTTGAAAACAAGCGATGTATCAGTTCGATCGTACCCCCATACTAGCCATTTTGAGACTTTCGGAAGAGTTAACGCTCTTAACTGTTTGGTTTCGAAGATAAAAATTTAAATTTTGAGTATCGCATAGAACTAACGTGCAGGCACTATACGTTATGTTTAAAAAAAATATATAAAATTTTTTTTCAAAATGGCAGCTAATGTAAAAATTCAAAGTGTCATAACTTTGCTAAATGAAATCCTACTAAAAAATGTCTAATGCAAAAAGTGTTTGGAATTTTAATTTGCATATAAAAGCAATTTTTAATTATTTTTTTTTTAATAAAAACCGAGTCTTACCATATATTGACCGAGACCTCGAACGAGCTTTTATGCGACTCTGCATATAGTTAATGCTCGTACGAGGTTTCTATTTAAGAAATAGACTTGAATTTTTAATACAAAATAGAGCTTTCGACTATACTTACGATACTATAAAAAAAAATTAAAAATTAAAAAATAAAAGTATTTTTTTTTCAAAACACGTTTAGTGTGATGAGTCGATCGACCTAACATTCATACGCTCATAAGATTTTCAATATAGTTAAGGTCAGTGTGAGCTTATTTATACATATTTAAATTTCAATTTTTGTGACAGTATAGAATTCTTAAGCATCCTGTGTATGTTTGTTAGCAAAATCCATTTTGTCAATTTTTTGCAAAATGGCGACAAGTATTGAAATTCAATCACTTATAACTCAGTAGTGTTCAATTTTGTCAAAAAGGTCTCTATACATGAAATGTTTAGAAGCCTAAAGTTCATCAGAATAAAATAAAAAAAATATATATTTTTGCTTGAAAACAAGCGATGTATCAGTTCGATCGTACCCCCATACTAGCCATTTTGAGACTTTCGGAAGAGTTAACGCTCTTAACTGTTTGGTTTCGAAGATAAAAATTTAAATTTTAAGTATCGCATAGAACTAACGTGCAGGCACTATACGTTATGTTTAAAAAAAATATATAAAATTTTTTTTCAAAATGGCAGCTAATGTAAAAATTCAAAGTGTCATAACTTTGCTAAATGAAATCCTACTAAAAAATGTCTAATGCAAAAAGTGTTTGGAATTTTAATTTGCATATAAAAGCAATTTTTAATTATTTTTTTTTTAATAAAAACCGAGTCTTACCATATATTGACCGAGACCTCGAACGAGCTTTTATGCGACTCTGCATATAGTTAATGCTCGTACGAGGTTTCTATTTAAGAAATAGACTTTCATTTTTAATACAAAATAGAGCTTTCGACTATACTTACGATACTATAAAAAAAAATTAAAAATTAAAAAATAAAAGTATTTTTTTTTCAAAACACGTTTAGTGTGATGAGTCGATCGACCTACCATTCATACGCTCATAAGATTTTCAATATAGTTAAGGTCAGTGTGAGCTTATTTATACATATTTAAATTTCAATTTTTGTGACAGTATAGAATTCTTAAGCATCCTGTGTATGTTTGTTAGCAAAATCCATTTTGTCAATTTTTTGCAAAATGGCGACAAGTATTGAAATTCAATCACTTATAACTCAGTAGTGTTCAATTTTGTCAAAAAGGTCTCTATACATGAAATGTTTAGAAGCCTAAAGTTCATCAGAATAAAATATAAAAAATATATATTTTTGCTTGAAAACAAGCGATGTATCAGTTCGATCGTACCCCCATACTAGCCATTTTGAGACTTTCGGAAGAGTTAACGCTCTTAACTGTTTGGTTTCGAAGATAAAAATTTAAATTTTGAGTATCGCATAGAACTAACGTGCAGGCACTATACGTTATGTTTAAAAAAAATATATAAATTTTTTTTTCAAAATGGCAGCTAATGTAAAAATTCAAAGTGTCATAACTTTGCTAAATGAAATCCTACTAAAAAATGTCTAATGCAAAAAGTGTTTGGAATTTTAATTTGCATATAAAAGCAATTTTTAATTATTTTTTTTTTAATAAAAACCGAGTCTTACCATATATTGACCGAGACCTCGAACGAGCTTTTATGCGACTCTGCATATAGTTAATGCTCGTACGAGGTTTCTATTTAAGAAATAGACTTGAATTTTTAATACAAAATAGAGCTTTCGACTATACTTACGATACTATAAAAAAAAATTAAAAATTAAAAAATAAAAGTATTTTTTTTTCAAAACACGTTTAGTGTGATGAGTCGATCGACCTACCATTCATACGCTCATAAGATTTTCAATATAGTTAAGGTCAGTGTGAGCTTATTTATACATATTTAAATTTCAATTTTTGTGACAGTATAGAATTCTTAAGCATCCTGTGTATGTTTGTTAGCAAAATCCATTTTGTCAATTTTTTGCAAAATGGCGACAAGTATTGAAATTCAATCACTTATAACTCAGTAGTGTTCAATTTTGTCAAAAAGGTCTCTATACATGAAATGTTTAGAAGCCTAAAGTTCATCAGAATAAAATAAAAAAAATATATATTTTTGCTTGAAAACAAGCGATGTATCAGTTCGATCGTACCCCCATACTAGCCATTTTGAGACTTTCGGAAGAGTTAACGCTCTTAACTGTTTGGTTTCGAAGATAAAAATTTAAATTTTGAGTATCGCATAGAACTAACGTGCAGGCACTATACGTTATGTTTAAAAAAAATATATAAAAATTTTTTTCAAAATGGCAGCTAATGTAAAAATTCAAAGTGTCATAACTTTGCTAAATGAAATCCTACTAAAAAATGTCTAATGCAAAAAGTGTTTGGAATTTTAATTTGCATATAAAAGCAATTTTTAATTATTTTTTTTTTAATAAAAACCGAGTCTTACCATATATTGACCGAGACCTCGAACGAGCTTTTATGCGACTCTGCATATAGTTAATGCTCGTACGAGGTTTCTATTTAAGAAATAGACTTGAATTTTTAATACAAAATAGAGCTTTCGACTATACTTACGATACTATAAAAAAAAATTAAAAATTAAAAAATAAAAGTATTTTTTTTTCAAAACACGTTTAGTGTGATGAGTCGATCGACCTACCATTCATACGCTCATAAGATTTTCAATATAGTTAAGGTCAGTGTGAGCTTATTTATACAAATTTAAATTTCAATTTTTGTGACAGTATAGAATTCTTAAGCATCCTGTGTATGTTTGTTAGCAAAATCCATTTTGTCAATTTTTTGCAAAATGGCGACAAGTATTGAAATTCAATCACTTATAACTCAGTAGTGTTCAATTTTGTCAAAAAGGTCTCTATACATGAAATGTTTAGAAGCCTAAAGTTCATCAGAATAAAATATAAAAAATATATATTTTTGCTTGAAAACAAGCGATGTATCAGTTCGATCGTACCCCCATACTAGCCATTTTGAGACTTTCGGAAGAGTTAACGCTCTTAACTGTTTGGTTTCGAAGATAAAAATTTAAATTTTTAATATCGCATAGAACTAACGTGCAGGCACTATACGTTATGTTTAAAAAAAATATATAAAATTTTTTTTCAAAATGGCAGCTAATGTAAAAATTCAAAGTGTCATAACTTTGCTAAATAAAATCCTACTAAAAAATGTCTAATGCAAAAAGTGTTTGGAATTTTAATTTGCATATAAAAGCAATTTTTAATTATTTTTTTTTTAATAAAAACCGAGTCTTACCATATATTGACCGAGACCTCGAACGAGCTTTTATGCGACTCTGCATATAGTTAATGCTCGTACGAGGTTTCTATTTAAGAAATAGACTTGAATTTTTAATACAAAATAGAGCTTTCGACTATACTTACGATACTATAAAAAAAAATTAAAAATTAAAAAATAAAAGTATTTTTTTTTCAAAACACGTTTAGTGTGATGAGTCGATCGACCTAACATTCATACGCTCATAAGATTTTCAATATAGTTAAGGTCAGTGTGAGCTTATTTATACATATTTAAATTTCAATTTTTGTGACAGTATAGAATTCTTAAGCATCCTGTGTATGTTTGTTAGCAAAATCCATTTTGTCAATTTTTTGCAAAATGGCGACAAGTATTGAAATTCAATCACTTATAACTCAGTAGTGTTCAATTTTGTCAAAAAGGTCTCTATACATGAAATGTTTAGAAGCCTAAAGTTCATCAGAATAAAATAAAAAAAATATATATTTTTGCTTGAAAACAAGCGATGTATCAGTTCGATCGTACCCCCATACTAGCCATTTTGAGACTTTCGGAAGAGTTAACGCTCTTAACTGTTTGGTTTCGAAGATAAAAATTTAAATTTTGAGTATCGCATAGAACTAACGTGCAGGCACTATACGTTATGTTTAAAAAATATATATAAATTTTTTTTTCAAAATGGCAGCTAATGTAAAAATTCAAAGTGTCATAACTTTGCTAAATGAAATCCTACTAAAAAATGTCTAATGCAAAAAGTGTTTGGAATTTTAATTTGCATATAAAAGCAATTTTTAATTATTTTTTTTTTAATAAAAACCGAGTCTTACCATATATTGACCGAGACCTCGAACGAGCTTTTATGCGACTCTGCATATAGTTAATGCTCGTACGAGGTTTCTATTTAAGAAATAGACTTGAATTTTTAATACAAAATAGAGCTTTCGACTATACTTACGATACTATAAAAAAAAATTAAAAATTAAAAAATAAAAGTATTTTTTTTTCAAAACACGTTTAGTGTGATGAGTCGATCGACCTACCATTCATACGCTCATAAGATTTTCAATATACTTAAGGTCAGTGTGAGCTTATTTATACATATTTAAATTTCAATTTTTGTGACAGTATAGAATTCTTAAGCATCCTGTGTATGTTTGTTAGCAAAATCCATTTTGTCAATTTTTTGCAAAATGGCGACAAGTATTGAAATTCAATCACTTATAACTCAGTAGTGTTCAATTTTGTCAAAAAGGTCTCTATACATGAAATGTTTAGAAGCCTAAAGTTCATCAGAATAAAATATAAAAAATATATATTTTTGCTTGAAAACAAGCGATGTATCAGTTCGATCGTACCCCCATACTAGCCATTTTGAGACTTTCGGAAGAGTTAACGCTCTTAACTGTTTGGTTTCGAAGATAAAAATTTAAATTTTGAGTATCGCATAGAACTAACGTGCAGGCACTATACGTTATGTTTAAAAAAAATATATAAAATTTTTTTTCAAAATGGCAGCTAATGTAAAAATTCAAAGTGTCATAACTTTGCTAAATGAAATCCTACTAAAAAATGTCTAATGCAAAAAGTGTTTGGAATTTTAATTTGCATATAAAAGCAATTTTTAATTATTTTTTTTTTAATAAAAACCGAGTCTTACCATATATTGACCGAGACCTCGAACGAGCTTTTATGCGACTCTGCATATAGTTAATGCTCGTACGAGGTTTCTATTTAAGAAATAGACTTGAATTTTTAATACAAAATAGAGCTTTCGACTATACTTACGATACTATAAAAAAAAATTAAAAATTAAAAAATAAAAGTATTTTTTTTTCAAAACACGTTTAGTGTGATGAGTCGATCGACCTACCATTCATACGCTCATAAGATTTTCAATATAGTTAAGGTCAGTGTGAGCTTATTTATACATATTTAAATTTCAATTTTTGTGACAGTATAGAATTCTTAAGCATCCTGTGTATGTTTGTTAGCAAAATCCATTTTGTCAATTTTTTGCAAAATGGCGACAAGTATTGAAATTCAATCACTTATAACTCAGTAGTGTTCAATTTTGTCAAAAAGGTCTCTATACATGAAATGTTTAGAAGCCTAAAGTTCATCAGAATAAAATATAAAAAATATATATTTTTGCTTGAAAACAAGCGATGTATCAGTTCGATCGTACCCCCATACTAGCCATTTTGAGACTTTCGGAAGAGTTAACGCTCTTAACTGTTTGGTTTCGAAGATAAAAATTTAAATTTTGAGTATCGCATAGAACTAACGTGCAGGCACTATACGTTATGTTTAAAAAAAATATATAAAATTTTTTTTCAAAATGGCAGCTAATGTAAAAATTCAAAGTGTCATAACTTTGCTAAATGAAATCCTACTAAAAAATGTCTAATGCAAAAAGTGTTTGGAATTTTAATTTGCATATAAAAGCAATTTTTAATTATTTTTTTTTTAATAAAAACCGAGTCTTACCATATATTGACCGAGACCTCGAACGAGCTTTTATGCGACTCTGCATATAGTTAATGCTCGTACGAGGTTTCTATTTAAGAAATAGACTTGAATTTTTAATACAAAATAGAGCTTTCGACTATACTTACGATACTATAAAAAAAAATTAAAAATTAACAAATAAAAGTATTTTTTTTTCAAAACACGTTTAGTGTGATGAGTCGATCGACCTAACATTCATACGCTCATAAGATTTTCAATATAGTTAAGGTCAGTGTGAGCTTATTTATACATATTTAAATTTCAATTTTTGTGACAGTATAGAATTCTTAAGCATCCTGTGTATGTTTGTTAGCAAAATCCATTTTGTCAATTTTTTGCAAAATGGCGACAAGTATTGAAATTCAATCACTTATAACTCAGTAGTGTTCAATTTTGTCAAAAAGGTCTCTATACATGAAATGTTTAGAAGCCTAAAGTTCATCAGAATAAAATAAAAAAAATATATATTTTTGCTTGAAAACAAGCGATGTATCAGTTCGATCGTACCCCCATACTAGCCATTTTGAGACTTTCGGAAGAGTTAACGCTCTTAACTGTTTGGTTTCGAAGATAAAAATTTAAATTTTGAGTATCGCATAGAACTAACGTGCAGGCACTATACGTTATGTTTAAAAAAAATATATAAAATTTTTTTTCAAAATGGCAGCTAATGTAAAAATTCAAAGTGTCATAACTTTGCTAAATGAAATCCTACTAAAAAATGTCTAATGCAAAAAGTGTTTGGAATTTTAATTTGCATATAAAAGCAATTTTTAATTATTTTTTTTTTAATAAAAACCGAGTCTTACCATATATTGACCGAAACCTCGAACGAGCTTTTATGCGACTCTGCATATAGTTAATGCTCGTACGAGGTTTCTATTTAAGAAATAGACTTCAATTTTTAATACAAAATAGAGCTTTCGACTATACTTACGATACTATAAAAAAAAATTAAAAATTAAAAAATAAAAGTATTTTTTTTTCAAAACACGTTTAGTGTGATGAGTCGATCGACCTACCATTCATACGCTCATAAGATTTTCAATATAGTTAAGGTCAGTGTGAGCTTATTTATACATATTTAAATTTCAATTTTTGTGACAGTATAGAATTCTTAAGCATCCTGTGTATGTTTGTTAGCAAAATCCATTTTGTCAATTTTTTGCAAAATGGCGACAAGTATTGAAATTCAATCACTTATAACTCAGTAGTGTTCAATTTTGTCAAAAAGGTCTCTATACATGAAATGTTTAGAAGCCTAAAGTTCATCAGAATAAAATAAAAAAAATATATATTTTTGCTTGAAAACAAGCGATGTATCAGTTCGATCGTACCCCCATACTAGCCATTTTGAGACTTTCGGAAGAGTTAACGCTCTTAACTGTTTGGTTTCGAAGATAAAAATTTTAATTTTGAGTATCGCATAGAACTAACGTGCAGGCACTATACGTTATGTTTAAAAAAAATATATAAAATTTTTTTTCAAAATGGCAGCTAATGTAAAAATTCAAAGTGTCATAACTTTGCTAAATGAAATCCTACTAAAAAATGTCTAATGCAAAAAGTGTTTGGAATTTTAATTTGCATATAAAAGCAATTTTTAATTATTTTTTTTTTAATAAAAACCGAGTCTTACCATATATTGACCGAGACCTCGAACGAGCTTTTATGCGACTCTGCATATAGTTAATGCTCGTACGAGGTTTCTATTTAAGAAATAGACTTGAATTTTTAATACAAAATAGAGCTTTCGACTATACTTACGATACTATAAAAAAAAATTAAAAATTAAAAAATAAAAGTATTTTTTTTTCAAAACACGTTTAGTGTGATGAGTCGATCGACCTACCATTCATACGCTCATAAGATTTTCAATATAGTTAAGGTCAGTGTGAGCTTATTTATACATATTTAAATTTCAATTTTTGTGACAGTATAGAATTCTTAAGCATCCTGTGTATGTTTGTTAGCAAAATCCATTTTGTCAATTTTTTGCAAAATGGCGACAAGTATTGAAATTCAATCACTTATAACTCAGTAGTGTTCAATTTTGTCAAAAAGGTCTCAATACATGAAATGTTTAGAAGCCTAAAGTTCATCAGAATAAAATATAAAAAATATATATTTTTGCTTGAAAACAAGCGATGTATCAGTTCGATCGTACCCCCATACTAGCCATTTTGAGACTTTCGGAAGAGTTAACGCTCTTAACTGTTTGGTTTCGAAGATAAAAATTTAAATTTTGAGTATCGCATAGAACTAACGTGCAGGCACTATACGTTATGTTTAAAAAAAATATATAAAATTTTTTTTAAAAATGGCAGCTAATGTAAAAATTCAAAGTGTCATAACTTTGCTAAATGAAATCCTACTAAAAAATGTCTAATGCAAAAAGTGTTTGGAATTTTAATTTGCATATAAAAGCAATTTTTAATTATTTTTTTTTTAATAAAAACCGAGTCTTACCATATATTGACCGAGACCTCGAACGAGCTTTTATGCGACTCTGCATATAGTTAATGCTCGTACGAGGTTTCTATTTAAGAAATAGACTTGAATTTTTAATACAAAATAGAGCTTTCGACTATACTTACGATACTATAAAAAAAAATTAAAAATTAAAAAATAAAAGTATTTTTTTTTCAAAACACGTTTAGTGTGATGAGTCGATCGACCTACCATTCATACGCTCATAAGATTTTCAATATAGTTAAGGTCAGTGTGAGCTTATTTATACATATTTAAATTTCAATTTTTGTGACAGTATAGAATTCTTAAGCATCCTGTGTATGTTTGTTAGCAAAATCCATTTTGTCAATTTTTTGCAAAATGGCGACAAGTATTGAAATTCAATCACTTATAACTCAGTAGTGTTCAATTTTGTCAAAAAGGTCTCTATACATGAAATGTTTAGAAGCCTAAAGTTCATCAGAATAAAATATAAAAAATATATATTTTTGCTTGAAAACAAGCGATGTATCAGTTCGATCGTACCCCCATACTAGCCATTTTGAGACTTTCGGAAGAGTTAACGCTCTTAACTGTTTGGTTTCGAAGATAAAAATTTAAATTTTGAGTATCGCATAGAACTAACGTGCAGGCACTATACGTTATGTTTAAAAAAAATATATAAAATTTTTTTTCAAAATGGCAGCTAATGTAAAAATTCAAAGTGTCATAACTTTGCTAAATGAAATCCTACTAAAAAATGTCTAATGCAAAAAGTGTTTGGAATTTTAATTTGCATATAAAAGCAATTTTTAATTATTTTTTTTTTAATAAAAACCGAGTCTTACCATATATTGACCGAGACCTCGAACGAGCTTTTATGCGACTCTGCATATAGTTAATGCTCGTACGAGGTTTCTATTTAAGAAATAGACTTGAATTTTTAATACAAAATAGAGCTTTCGACTATACTTACGATACTATAAAAAAAAATTAAAAATTAAAAAATAAAAGTATTTTTTTTTCAAAACACGTTTAGTGTGATGAGTCGATCGACCTAACATTCATACGCTCATAAGATTTTCAATATAGTTAAGGTCAGTGTGAGCTTATTTATACATATTTAAATTTCAATTTTTGTGACAGTATAGAATTCTTAAGCATCCTGTGTATGTTTGTTAGCAAAATCCATTTTGTCAATTTTTTGCAAAATGGCGACAAGTATTGAAATTCAATCACTTATAACTCAGTAGTGTTCAATTTTGTCAAAAAGGTCTCTATACATGAAATGTTTAGAAGCCTAAAGTTCATCAGAATAAAATAAAAAAAATATATATTTTTGCTTGAAAACAAGCGATGTATCAGTTCGATCGTACCCCCATACTAGCCATTTTGAGACTTTCGGAAGAGTTAACGCTCTTAACTGTTTGGTTTCGAAGATAAAAATTTAAATTTTAAGTATCGCATAGAACTAACGTGCAGGCACTATACGTTATGTTTAAAAAAAATATATAAAATTTTTTTTCAAAATGGCAGCTAATGTAAAAATTCAAAGTGTCATAACTTTGCTAAATGAAATCCTACTAAAAAATGTCTAATGCAAAAAGTGTTTGGAATTTTAATTTGCATATAAAAGCAATTTTTAATTATTTTTTTTTTAATAAAAACCGAGTCTTACCATATATTGACCGAGACCTCGAACGAGCTTTTATGCGACTCTGCATATAGTTAATGCTCGTACGAGGTTTCTATTTAAGAAATAGACTTTCATTTTTAATACAAAATAGAGCTTTCGACTATACTTACGATACTATAAAAAAAAATTAAAAATTAAAAAATAAAAGTATTTTTTTTTCAAAACACGTTTAGTGTGATGAGTCGATCGACCTACCATTCATACGCTCATAAGATTTTCAATATAGTTAAGGTCAGTGTGAGCTTATTTATACATATTTAAATTTCAATTTTTGTGACAGTATAGAATTCTTAAGCATCCTGTGTATGTTTGTTAGCAAAATCCATTTTGTCAATTTTTTGCAAAATGGCGACAAGTATTGAAATTCAATCACTTATAACTCAGTAGTGTTCAATTTTGTCAAAAAGGTCTCTATACATGAAATGTTTAGAAGCCTAAAGTTCATCAGAATAAAATATAAAAAATATATATTTTTGCTTGAAAACAAGCGATGTATCAGTTCGATCGTACCCCCATACTAGCCATTTTGAGACTTTCGGAAGAGTTAACGCTCTTAACTGTTTGGTTTCGAAGATAAAAATTTAAATTTTGAGTATCGCATAGAACTAACGTGCAGGCACTATACGTTATGTTTAAAAAAAATATATAAATTTTTTTTTCAAAATGGCAGCTAATGTAAAAATTCAAAGTGTCATAACTTTGCTAAATGAAATCCTACTAAAAAATGTCTAATGCAAAAAGTGTTTGGAATTTTAATTTGCATATAAAAGCAATTTTTAATTATTTTTTTTTTAATAAAAACCGAGTCTTACCATATATTGACCGAGACCTCGAACGAGCTTTTATGCGACTCTGCATATAGTTAATGCTCGTACGAGGTTTCTATTTAAGAAATAGACTTGAATTTTTAATACAAAATAGAGCTTTCGACTATACTTACGATACTATAAAAAAAAATTAAAAATTAAAAAATAAAAGTATTTTTTTTTCAAAACACGTTTAGTGTGATGAGTCGATCGACCTACCATTCATACGCTCATAAGATTTTCAATATAGTTAAGGTCAGTGTGAGCTTATTTATACATATTTAAATTTCAATTTTTGTGACAGTATAGAATTCTTAAGCATCCTGTGTATGTTTGTTAGCAAAATCCATTTTGTCAATTTTTTGCAAAATGGCGACAAGTATTGAAATTCAATCACTTATAACTCAGTAGTGTTCAATTTTGTCAAAAAGGTCTCTATACATGAAATGTTTAGAAGCCTAAAGTTCATCAGAATAAAATAAAAAAAATATATATTTTTGCTTGAAAACAAGCGATGTATCAGTTCGATCGTACCCCCATACTAGCCATTTTGAGACTTTCGGAAGAGTTAACGCTCTTAACTGTTTGGTTTCGAAGATAAAAATTTAAATTTTGAGTATCGCATAGAACTAACGTGCAGGCACTATACGTTATGTTTAAAAAAAATATATAAAAATTTTTTTCAAAATGGCAGCTAATGTAAAAATTCAAAGTGTCATAACTTTGCTAAATGAAATCCTACTAAAAAATGTCTAATGCAAAAAGTGTTTGGAATTTTAATTTGCATATAAAAGCAATTTTTAATTATTTTTTTTTTAATAAAAACCGAGTCTTACCATATATTGACCGAGACCTCGAACGAGCTTTTATGCGACTCTGCATATAGTTAATGCTCGTACGAGGTTTCTATTTAAGAAATAGACTTGAATTTTTAATACAAAATAGAGCTTTCGACTATACTTACGATACTATAAAAAAAAATTAAAAATTAAAAAATAAAAGTATTTTTTTTTCAAAACACGTTTAGTGTGATGAGTCGATCGACCTACCATTCATACGCTCATAAGATTTTCAATATAGTTAAGGTCAGTGTGAGCTTATTTATACAAATTTAAATTTCAATTTTTGTGACAGTATAGAATTCTTAAGCATCCTGTGTATGTTTGTTAGCAAAATCCATTTTGTCAATTTTTTGCAAAATGGCGACAAGTATTGAAATTCAATCACTTATAACTCAGTAGTGTTCAATTTTGTCAAAAAGGTCTCTATACATGAAATGTTTAGAAGCCTAAAGTTCATCAGAATAAAATATAAAAAATATATATTTTTGCTTGAAAACAAGCGATGTATCAGTTCGATCGTACCCCCATACTAGCCATTTTGAGACTTTCGGAAGAGTTAACGCTCTTAACTGTTTGGTTTCGAAGATAAAAATTTAAATTTTTAATATCGCATAGAACTAACGTGCAGGCACTATACGTTATGTTTAAAAAAAATATATAAAATTTTTTTTCAAAATGGCAGCTAATGTAAAAATTCAAAGTGTCATAACTTTGCTAAATAAAATCCTACTAAAAAATGTCTAATGCAAAAAGTGTTTGGAATTTTAATTTGCATATAAAAGCAATTTTTAATTATTTTTTTTTTAATAAAAACCGAGTCTTACCATATATTGACCGAGACCTCGAACGAGCTTTTATGCGACTCTGCATATAGTTAATGCTCGTACGAGGTTTCTATTTAAGAAATAGACTTGAATTTTTAATACAAAATAGAGCTTTCGACTATACTTACGATACTATAAAAAAAAATTAAAAATTAAAAAATAAAAGTATTTTTTTTTCAAAACACGTTTAGTGTGATGAGTCGATCGACCTAACATTCATACGCTCATAAGATTTTCAATATAGTTAAGGTCAGTGTGAGCTTATTTATACATATTTAAATTTCAGTTTTTGTGACAGTATAGAATTCTTAAGCATCCTGTGTATGTTTGTTAGCAAAATCCATTTTGTCAATTTTTTGCAAAATGGCGACAAGTATTGAAATTCAATCACTTATAACTCAGTAGTGTTCAATTTTGTCAAAAAGGTCTCTATACATGAAATGTTTAGAAGCCTAAAGTTCATCAGAATAAAATAAAAAAAATATATATTTTTGCTTGAAAACAAGCGATGTATCAGTTCGATCGTACCCCCATACTAGCCATTTTGAGACTTTCGGAAGAGTTAACGCTCTTAACTGTTTGGTTTCGAAGATAAAAATTTAAATTTTGAGTATCGCATAGAACTAACGTGCAGGCACTATACGTTATGTTTAAAAAATATATATAAATTTTTTTTTCAAAATGGCAGCTAATGTAAAAATTCAAAGTGTCATAACTTTGCTAAATGAAATCCTACTAAAAAATGTCTAATGCAAAAAGTGTTTGGAATTTTAATTTGCATATAAAAGCAATTTTTAATTATTTTTTTTTTAATAAAAACCGAGTCTTACCATATATTGACCGAGACCTCGAACGAGCTTTTATGCGACTCTGCATATAGTTAATGCTCGTACGAGGTTTCTATTTAAGAAATAGACTTGAATTTTTAATACAAAATAGAGCTTTCGACTATACTTACGATACTATAAAAAAAAATTAAAAATTAAAAAATAAAAGTATTTTTTTTTCAAAACACGTTTAGTGTGATGAGTCGATCGACCTACCATTCATACGCTCATAAGATTTTCAATATACTTAAGGTCAGTGTGAGCTTATTTATACATATTTAAATTTCAATTTTTGTGACAGTATAGAATTCTTAAGCATCCTGTGTATGTTTGTTAGCAAAATCCATTTTGTCAATTTTTTGCAAAATGGCGACAAGTATTGAAATTCAATCACTTATAACTCAGTAGTGTTCAATTTTGTCAAAAAGGTCTCTATACATGAAATGTTTAGAAGCCTAAAGTTCATCAGAATAAAATATAAAAAATATATATTTTTGCTTGAAAACAAGCGATGTATCAGTTCGATCGTACCCCCATACTAGCCATTTTGAGACTTTCGGAAGAGTTAACGCTCTTAACTGTTTGGTTTCGAAGATAAAAATTTAAATTTTGAGTATCGCATAGAACTAACGTGCAGGCACTATACGTTATGTTTAAAAAAAATATATAAAATTTTTTTTCAAAATGGCAGCTAATGTAAAAATTCAAAGTGTCATAACTTTGCTAAATGAAATCCTACTAAAAAATGTCTAATGCAAAAAGTGTTTGGAATTTTAATTTGCATATAAAAGCAATTTTTAATTATTTTTTTTTTAATAAAAACCGAGTCTTACCATATATTGACCGAGACCTCGAACGAGCTTTTATGCGACTCTGCATATAGTTAATGCTCGTACGAGGTTTCTATTTAAGAAATAGACTTGAATTTTTAATACAAAATAGAGCTTTCGACTATACTTACGATACTATAAAAAAAAATTAAAAATTAAAAAATAAAAGTATTTTTTTTTCAAAACACGTTTAGTGTGATGAGTCGATCGACCTACCATTCATACGCTCATAAGATTTTCAATATAGTTAAGGTCAGTGTGAGCTTATTTATACATATTTAAATTTCAATTTTTGTGACAGTATAGAATTCTTAAGCATCCTGTGTATGTTTGTTAGCAAAATCCATTTTGTCAATTTTTTGCAAAATGGCGACAAGTATTGAAATTCAATCACTTATAACTCAGTAGTGTTCAATTTTGTCAAAAAGGTCTCTATACATGAAATGTTTAGAAGCCTAAAGTTCATCAGAATAAAATATAAAAAATATATATTTTTGCTTGAAAACAAGCGATGTATCAGTTCGATCGTACCCCCATACTAGCCATTTTGAGACTTTCGGAAGAGTTAACGCTCTTAACTGTTTGGTTTCGAAGATAAAAATTTAAATTTTGAGTATCGCATAGAACTAACGTGCAGGCACTATACGTTATGTTTAAAAAAAATATATAAAATTTTTTTTCAAAATGGCAGCTAATGTAAAAATTCAAAGTGTCATAACTTTGCTAAATGAAATCCTACTAAAAAATGTCTAATGCAAAAAGTGTTTGGAATTTTAATTTGCATATAAAAGCAATTTTTAATTATTTTTTTTTTAATAAAAACCGAGTCTTACCATATATTGACCGAGACCTCGAACGAGCTTTTATGCGACTCTGCATATAGTTAATGCTCGTACGAGGTTTCTATTTAAGAAATAGACTTGAATTTTTAATACAAAATAGAGCTTTCGACTATACTTACGATACTATAAAAAAAAATTAAAAATTAACAAATAAAAGTATTTTTTTTTCAAAACACGTTTAGTGTGATGAGTCGATCGACCTAACATTCATACGCTCATAAGATTTTCAATATAGTTAAGGTCAGTGTGAGCTTATTTATACATATTTAAATTTCAATTTTTGTGACAGTATAGAATTCTTAAGCATCCTGTGTATGTTTGTTAGCAAAATCCATTTTGTCAATTTTTTGCAAAATGGCGACAAGTATTGAAATTCAATCACTTATAACTCAGTAGTGTTCAATTTTGTCAAAAAGGTCTCTATACATGAAATGTTTAGAAGCCTAAAGTTCATCAGAATAAAATAAAAAAAATATATATTTTTGCTTGAAAACAAGCGATGTATCAGTTCGATCGTACCCCCATACTAGCCATTTTGAGACTTTCGGAAGAGTTAACGCTCTTAACTGTTTGGTTTCGAAGATAAAAATTTAAATTTTGAGTATCGCATAGAACTAACGTGCAGGCACTATACGTTATGTTTAAAAAAAATATATAAAATTTTTTTTCAAAATGGCAGCTAATGTAAAAATTCAAAGTGTCATAACTTTGCTAAATGAAATCCTACTAAAAAATGTCTAATGCAAAAAGTGTTTGGAATTTTAATTTGCATATAAAAGCAATTTTTAATTATTTTTTTTTTAATAAAAACCGAGTCTTACCATATATTGACCGAGACCTCGAACGAGCTTTTATGCGACTCTGCATATAGTTAATGCTCGTACGAGGTTTCTATTTAAGAAATAGACTTGAATTTTTAATACAAAATAGAGCTTTCGACTATACTTACGATACTATAAAAAAAAATTAAAAATTAAAAAATAAAAGTATTTTTTTTTCAAAACACGTTTAGTGTGATGAGTCGATCGACCTACCATTCATACGCTCATAAGATTTTCAATATAGTTAAGGTCAGTGTGAGCTTATTTATACATATTTAAATTTCAATTTTTGTGACAGTATAGAATTCTTAAGCATCCTGTGTATGTTTGTTAGCAAAATCCATTTTGTCAATTTTTTGCAAAATGGCGACAAGTATTGAAATTCAATCACTTATAACTCAGTAGTGTTCAATTTTGTCAAAAAGGTCTCTATACATGAAATGTTTAGAAGCCTAAAGTTCATCAGAATAAAATATAAAAAATATATATTTTTGCTTGAAAACAAGCGATGTATCAGTTCGATCGTACCCCCATACTAGCCATTTTGAGACTTTCGGAAGAGTTAACGCTCTTAACTGTTTGGTTTCGAAGATAAAAATTTAAATTTTGAGTATCGCATAGAACTAACGTGCAGGCACTATACGTTATGTTTAAAAAAAATATATAAAATTTTTTTTCAAAATGGCAGCTAATGTAAAAATTCAAAGTGTCATAACTTTGCTAAATGAAATTCTACTAAAAAATGTCTAATGCAAAAAGGGTTTGGAATTTTAATTTGCATATAAAAGCAATTTTTAATTATTTTTTTTTTAATAAAAACCGAGTCTTACCATATATTGACCGAGACCTCGAACGAGCTTTTATGCGACTCTGCATATAGTTAATGCTCGTACGAGGTTTCTATTTAAGAAATAGACTTGAATTTTTAATACAAAATAGAGCTTTCGACTATACTTACGATACTATAAAAAAAAATTAAAAATTAAAAAATAAAAGTATTTTTTTTTCAAAACACGTTTAGTGTGATGAGTCGATCGACCTAACATTCATACGCTCATAAGATTTCCAATATAGTTAAGGTCAGTGTGAGCTTATTTATACATATTTAAATTTCAATTTTTGTGACAGTATAGAATTCTTAAGCATCCTGTGTATGTTTGTTAGCAAAATCCATTTTGTCAATTTTTTGCAAAATGGCGACAAGTATTGAAATTCAATCACTTATAACTTAGTAGTGTTCAATTTTGTCAAAAAGGTCTCTATACATGAAATGTTTAGAAGCCTAAAGTTCATCAGAATAAAATAAAAAAAATATATATTTTTGCTTGAAAACAAGCGATGTATCAGTTCGATCGTACCCCCATACTAGCCATTTTGAGACTTTCGGAAGAGTTAACGCTCTTAACTGTTTGGTTTCAAAGATAAAAATTTAAATTTTGAGTATCGCATAGAACTAACGTGCAGGCACTATACGTTATATTTAAAAAAAATATATAAAATTTTTTTTCAAAATGGCAGCTAATGTAAAAATTCAAAGTGTCATAACTTTGCTAAATGAAATCCTACTAAAAAATGTCTAATGCAAAAAGTGTTTGGAATTTTAATTTGCATATAAAAGCAATTTTTAATTATTTTTTTTTTAATAAAAACCGAGTCTTACCATATATTGACCGAAACCTCGAACGAGCTTTTATGCGACTCTGCATATAGTTAATGCTCGTACGAGGTTTCTATTTAAGAAATAGACTTCAATTTTTAATACAAAATAGAGCTTTCGACTATACTTACGATACTATAAAAAAAAATTAAAAATTAAAAAATAAAAGTATTTTTTTTTCAAAACACGTTTAGTGTGATGAGTCGATCGACCTACCATTCATACGCTCATAAGATTTTCAATATAGTTAAGGTCAGTGTGAGCTTATTTATACATATTTAAATTTCAATTTTTGTGACAGTATAGAATTCTTAAGCATCCTGTGTATGTTTGTTAGCAAAATCCATTTTGTCAATTTTTTGCAAAATGGCGACAAGTATTGAAATTCAATCACTTATAACTCAGTAGTGTTCAATTTTGTCAAAAAGGTCTCTATACATGAAATGTTTAGAAGCCTAAAGTTCATCAGAATAAAATAAAAAAAATATATATTTTTGCTTGAAAACAAGCGATGTATCAGTTCGATCGTACCCCCATACTAGCCATTTTGAGACTTTCGGAAGAGTTAACGCTCTTAACTGTTTGGTTTCGAAGATAAAAATTTTAATTTTGAGTATCGCATAGAACTAACGTGCAGGCACTATACGTTATGTTTAAAAAAAATATATAAAATTTTTTTTCAAAATGGCAGCTAATGTAAAAATTCAAAGTGTCATAACTTTGCTAAATAAAATCCTACTAAAAAATGTCTAATGCAAAAAGTGTTTGGAATTTTAATTTGCATATAAAAGCAATTTTTAATTATTTTTTTTTTAATAAAAACCGAGTCTTACCATATATTGACCGAGACCTCGAACGAGCTTTTATGCGACTCTGCATATAGTTAATGCTCGTACGAGGTTTCTATTTAAGAAATAGACTTGAATTTTTAATACAAAATAGAGCTTTCGACTATACTTACGATACTATAAAAAAAAATTAAAAATTAAAAAATAAAAGTATTTTTTTTTCAAAACACGTTTAGTGTGATGAGTCGATCGACCTACCATTCATACGCTCATAAGATTTTCAATATAGTTAAGGTCAGTGTGAGCTTATTTATACATATTTAAATTTCAATTTTTGTGACAGTATAGAATTCTTAAGCATCCTGTGTATGTTTGTTAGCAAAATCCATTTTGTCAATTTTTTGCAAAATGGCGACAAGTATTGAAATTCAATCACTTATAACTCAGTAGTGTTCAATTTTGTCAAAAAGGTCTCTATACATGAAATGTTTAGAAGCCTAAAGTTCATCAGAATAAAATAAAAAAAATATATATTTTTGCTTGAAAACAAGCGATGTATCAGTTCGATCGTACCCCCATACTAGCCATTTTGAGACTTTCGGAAGAGTTAACGCTCTTAACTGTTTGGTTTCGAAGATAAAAATTTAAATTTTGAGTATCGCATAGAACTAACGTGCAGGCACTATACGTTATGTTTAAAAAAAATATATAAAATTTTTTTTCAAAATGGCAGCTAATGTAAAAATTCAAAGTGTCATAACTTTGCTAAATGAAATCCTACTAAAAAATGTCTAATGCAAAAAGTGTTTGGAATTTTAATTTGCATATAAAAGCAATTTTTAATTATTTTTTTTTTAATAAAAACCGAGTCTTACCATATATTGACCGAGACCTCGAACGAGCTTTTATGCGACTCTGCATATAGTTATTGCTCGTACGAGGTTTCTATTTAAGAAATAGACTTGAATTTTAATACAAAATAGAGCTTTCGACTATACTTACGATACTATAAAAAAAAATTAAAAATTAAAAAATAAAAGTATTTTTTTTTCAAAACACGTTTAGTGTGATGAGTCGATCGACCTACCATTCATACGCTCATAAGATTTTCAATATAGTTAAGGTCAGTGTGAGCTTATTTATACATATTTAAATTTCAATTTTTGTGACAGTATAGAATTCTTAAGCATCCTGTGTATGTTTGTTAGCAAAATCCATTTTGTCAATTTTTTGCAAAATGGCGACAAGTATTGAAATTCAATCACTTATAACTCAGTAGTGTTCAATTTTGTCAAAAAGGTCTCTATACATGAAATGTTTAGAAGCCTAAAGTTCATCAGAATAAAATATAAAAAATATATATTTTTGCTTGAAAACAAGCGATGTATCAGTTCGATCGTACCCCCATACTAGCCATTTTGAGACTTTCGGAAGAGTTAACGCTCTTAACTGTTTGGTTTCGAAGATAAAAATTTAAATTTTGAGTATCGCATAGAACTAACGTGCAGGCACTATACGTTATGTTTAAAAAAAATATATAAAATTTTTTTTCAAAATGGCAGCTAATGTAAAAATTCAAAGTGTCATAACTTTGCTAAATGAAATCCTACTAAAAAATGTCTAATGCAAAAAGTGTTTGGAATTTTAATTTGCATATAAAAGCAATTTTTAATTATTTTTTTTTTTATAAAAACCGAGTCTTACCATATATTGACCGAGACCTCGAACGAGCTTTTATGCGACTCTGCATATAGTTAATGCTCGTACGAGGTTTCTATTTAATAAATAGACTTGAATTTTTAATACAAAATAGAGCTTTCGACTATACTTACGATACTATAAAAAAAAATTAAAAATTAAAAAATAAAAGTATTTTTTTTTCAAAACACGTTTAGTGTGATGAGTCGATCGACCTACCATTCATACGCTCATAAGATTTTCAATATAGTTAAGGTCAGTGTGAGCTTATTTATACATATTTAAATTTCAATTTTTGTGACAGTATAGAATTCTTAAGCATCCTGTGTATGTTTGTTAGCAAAATCCATTTTGTCAATTTTTTGCAAAATGGCGACAAGTATTGAAATTCAATCACTTATAACTCAGTAGTGTTCAATTTTGTCAAAAAGGTCTCTATACATGAAATGTTTAGAAGCCTAAAGTTCATCAGAATAAAATAAAAAAAATATATATTTTTGCTTGAAAACAAGCGATGTATCAGTTCGATCGTACCCCCATACTAGCCATTTTGAGACTTTCGGAAGAGTTAACGCTCTTAACTGTTTGGTTTCGAAGATAAAAATTTAAATTTTGAGTATCGCATAGAACTAACGTGCAGGCACTATACGTTATGTTTAAAAAAAATATATAAAATTTTTTTTCAAAATGGCAGCTAATGTAAAAATTCAAAGTGTCATAACTTTGCTAAATGAAATCCTACTAAAAAATGTCTAATGCAAAAAGTGTTTGGAATTTTAATTTGCATATAAAAGCAATTTTTAATTATTTTTTTTTTAATAAAAACCGAGTCTTACCATATATTGACCGAGACCTCGAACGAGCTTTTATGCGACTCTGCATATAGTTAATGCTCGTACGAGGTTTCTATTTAAGAAATAGACTTGAATTTTTAATACAAAATAGAGCTTTCGACTATACTTACGATACTATAAAAAAAAATTAAAAATTAAAAAATAAAAGTATTTTTTTTTCAAAACACGTTTAGTGTGATGAGTCGATCGACCTACCATTCATACGCTCATAAGATTTTCAATATAGTTAAGGTCAGTGTGAGCTTATTTATACATATTTAAATTTCAATTTTTGTGACAGTATAGAATTCTTAAGCATCCTGTGTATGTTTGTTAGCAAAATCCATTTTGTCAATTTTTTGCAAAATGGCGACAAGTATTGAAATTCAATCACTTATAACTCAGTAGTGTTCAATTTTGTCAAAAAGGTCTCAATACATGAAATGTTTAGAAGCCTAAAGTTCATCAGAATAAAATATAAAAAATATATATTTTTGCTTGAAAACAAGCGATGTATCAGTTCGATCGTACCCCCATACTAGCCATTTTGAGACTTTCGGAAGAGTTAACGCTCTTAACTGTTTGGTTTCGAAGATAAAAATTTAAATTTTGAGTATCGCATAGAACTAACGTGCAGGCACTATACGTTATGTTTAAAAAAAATATATAAAATTTTTTTTCAAAATGGCAGCTAATGTAAAAATTCAAAGTGTCATAACTTTGCTAAATGAAATCCTACTAAAAAATGTCTAATGCAAAAAGTGTTTGGAATTTTAATTTGCATATAAAAGCAATTTTTAATTATTTTTTTTTTAATAAAAACCGAGTCTTACCATATATTGACCGAGACCTCGAACGAGCTTTTATGCGACTCTGCATATAGTTAATGCTCGTACGAGGTTTCTATTTAAGAAATAGACTTGAATTTTTAATACAAAATAGAGCTTTCGACTATACTTACGATACTATAAAAAAAAATTAAAAATTAAAAAATAAAAGTATTTTTTTTTCAAAACACGTTTAGTGTGATGAGTCGATCGACCTACCATTCATACGCTCATAAGATTTTCAATATATTTAAGGTCAGTGTGAGCTTATTTATACATATTTAAATTTCAATTTTTGTGACAGTATAGAATTCTTAAGCATCCTGTGTATGTTTGTTAGCAAAATCCATTTTGTCAATTTTTTGCAAAATGGCGACAAGTATTGAAATTCAATCACTTATAACTCAGTAGTGTTCAATTTTGTCAAAAAGGTCTCTATACATGAAATGTTTAGAAGCCTAAAGTTCATCAGAATAAAATAAAAAAAATATATATTTTTGCTTGAAAACAAGCGATGTATCAGTTCGATCGTACCCCCATACTAGCCATTTTGAGACTTTCGGAAGAGTTAACGCTCTTAACTGTTTGGTTTCGAAGATAAAAATTTAAATTTTGAGTATCGCATAGAACTAACGTGCAGGCACTATACGTTATGTTTAAAAAAAATATATAAAATTTTTTTTCAAAATGGCAGCTAATGTAAAAATTCAAAGTGTCATAACTTTGCTAAATGGAATCCTACTAAAAAATGTCTAATGCAAAAAGTGTTTGGAATTTTAATTTGCATATAAAAGCAATTTTTAATTATTTTTTTTTTTATAAAAACCGAGTCTTACCATATATTGACCGAGACCTCGAACGAGCTTTTATGCGACTCTGCATATAGTTAATGCTCGTACGAGGTTTCTATTTAAGAAATAGACTTGAATTTTTAATACAAAATAGAGCTTTCGACTATACTTACGATACTATAAAAAAAAATTAAAAATTAAAAAATAAAAGTATTTTTTTTTCAAAACACGTTTAGTGTGATGAGTCGATCGACCTACCATTCATACGCTCATAAGATTTTCAATATAGTTAAGGTCAGTGTGAGCTTATTTATACATATTTAAATTTCAATTTTTGTGACAGTATAGAATTCTTAAGCATCCTGTGTATGTTTGTTAGCAAAATCCATTTTGTCAATTTTTTGCAAAATGGCGACAAGTATTGAAATTCAATCACTTATAACTCAGTAGTGTTCAATTTTGTCAAAAAGGTCTCTATACATGAAATGTTTAGAAGCCTAAAGTTCATCAGAATAAAATAAAAAAAATATATATTTTTGCTTGAAAACAAGCGATGTATCAGTTCGATCGTACCCCCATACTAGCCATTTTGAGACTTTCGGAAGAGTTAACGCTCTTAACTGTTTGGTTTCGAAGATAAAAATTTAAATTTTGAGTATCGCATAGAACTAACGTGCAGGCACTATACGTTATGTTTAAAAAAAATATATAAAATTTTTTTTCAAAATGGCAGCTAATGTAAAAATTCAAAGTGTCATAACTTTGCTAAATGAAATCCTACTAAAAAATGTCTAATGCAAAAAGTGTTTGGAATTTTAATTTGCATATAAAAGCAATTTTTAATTATTTTTTTTTTAATAAAAACCGAGTCTTACCATATATTGACCGAGACCTCGAACGAGCTTTTATGCGACTCTGCATATAGTTAATGCTCGTACGAGGTTTCTATTTAAGAAATAGACTTGAATTTTTAATACAAAATAGAGCTTTCGACTATACTTACGATACTATAAAAAAAAATTAAAAATTAAAAAATAAAAGTATTTTTTTTTCAAAACACGTTTAGTGTGATGAGTCGATCGACCTACCATTCATACGCTCATAAGATTTTCAATATAGTTAAGGTCAGTGTGAGCTTATTTATACATATTTAAATTTCAATTTTTGTGACAGTATAGAATTCTTAAGCATCCTGTGTATGTTTGTTAGCAAAATCCATTTTGTCAATTTTTTGCAAAATGGCGACAAGTATTGAAATTCAATCACTTATAACTCAGTAGTGTTCAATTTTGTCAAAAAGGTCTCAATACATGAAATGTTTAGAAGCCTAAAGTTCATCAGAATAAAATATAAAAAATATATATTTTTGCTTGAAAACAAGCGATGTATCAGTTCGATCGTACCCCCATACTAGCCATTTTGAGACTTTCGGAAGAGTTAACGCTCTTAACTGTTTGGTTTCGAAGATAAAAATTTAAATTTTGAGTATCGCATAGAACTAACGTGCAGGCACTATACGTTATGTTTAAAAAAAATATATAAAATTTTTTTTCAAAATGGCAGCTAATGTAAAAATTCAAAGTGTCATAACTTTGCTAAATGAAATCCTACTAAAAAATGTCTAATGCAAAAAGTGTTTGGAATTTTAATTTGCATATAAAAGCAATTTTTAATTATTTTTTTTTTAATAAAAACCGAGTCTTACCATATATTGACCGAGACCTCGAACGAGCTTTTATGCGACTCTGCATATAGTTAATGCTCGTACGAGGTTTCTATTTAAGAAATAGACTTGAATTTTTAATACAAAATAGAGCTTTCGACTATACTTACGATACTATAAAAAAAAATTAAAAATTAAAAAATAAAAGTATTTTTTTTTCAAAACACGTTTAGTGTGATGAGTCGATCGACCTAACATTCATACGCTCATAAGATTTTCAATATAGTTAAGGTCAGTGTGAGCTTATTTATACATATTTAAATTTCAATTTTTGTGACAGTATAGAATTCTTAAGCATCCTGTGTATGTTTGTTAGCAAAATCCATTTTGTCAATTTTTTGCAAAATGGCGACAAGTATTGAAATTCAATCACTTATAACTCAGTAGTGTTCAATTTTGTCAAAAAGGTCTCAATACATGAAATGTTTAGAAGCCTAAAGTTCATCAGAATAAAATATAAAAAATATATATTTTTGCTTGAAAACAAGCGATGTATCAGTTCGATCGTACCCCCATACTAGCCATTTTGAGACTTTCGGAAGAGTTAACGCTCTTAACTGTTTGGTTTCGAAGATAAAAATTTAAATTTTGAGTATCGCATAGAACTAACGTGCAGGCACTATACGTTATGTTTAAAAAAAATATATAAAATTTTTTTTCAAAATGGCAGCTAATGTAAAAATTCAAAGTGTCATAACTTTGCTAAATGAAATCCTACTAAAAAATGTCTAATGCAAAAAGTGTTTGGAATTTTAATTTGCATATAAAAGCAATTTTTAATTATTTTTTTTTTAATAAAAACCGAGTCTTACCATATATTGACCGAGACCTCGAACGAGCTTTTATGCGACTCTGCATATAGTTAATGCTCGTACGAGGTTTCTATTTAAGAAATAGACTTGAATTTTTAATACAAAATAGAGCTTTCGACTATACTTACGATACTATAAAAAAAAATTAAAAATTAAAAAATAAAAGTATTTTTTTTTCAAAACACGTTTAGTGTGATGAGTCGATCGACCTAACATTCATACGCTCATAAGATTTTCAATATAGTTAAGGTCAGTGTGAGCTTATTTATACATATTTAAATTTCAATTTTTGTGACAGTATAGAATTCTTAAGCATCCTGTGTATGTTTGTTAGCAAAATCCATTTTGTCAATTTTTTGCAAAATGGCGACAAGTATTGAAATTCAATCACTTATAACTCAGTAGTGTTCAATTTTGTCAAAAAGGTCTCTATACATGAAATGTTTAGAAGCCTAAAGTTCATCAGAATAAAATAAAAAAAATATATATTTTTGCTTGAAAACAAGCGATGTATCAGTTCGATCGTACCCCCATACTAGCCATTTTGAGACTTTCGGAAGAGTTAACGCTCTTAACTGTTTGGTTTCGAAGATAAAAATTTAAATTTTGAGTATCGCATAGAACTAACGTGCAGGCACTATACGTTATGTTTAAAAAAAATATATAAAATTTTTTTTCAAAATGGCAGCTAATGTAAAAATTCAAAGTGTCATAACTTTGCTAAATGAAATCCTACTAAAAAATGTCTAATGCAAAAAGTGTTTGGAATTTTAATTTGCATATAAAAGCAATTTTTAATTATTTTTTTTTTAATAAAAACCGAGTCTTACCATATATTGACCGAGACCTCGAACGAGCTTTTATGCGACTCTGCATATAGTTAATGCTCGTACGAGGTTTCTATTTAAGAAATAGACTTGAATTTTTAATACAAAATAGAGCTTTCGACTATACTTACGATACTATAAAAAAAAATTAAAAATTAAAAAATAAAAGTATTTTTTTTTCAAAACACGTTTAGTGTGATGAGTCGATCGACCTAACATTCATACGCTCATAAGATTTTCAATATAGTTAAGGTCAGTGTGAGCTTATTTATACATATTTAAATTTCAATTTTTGTGACAGTATAGAATTCTTAAGCATCCTGTGTATGTTTGTTAGCAAAATCCATTTTGTCAATTTTTTGCAAAATGGCGACAAGTATTGAAATTCAATCACTTATAACTCAGTAGTGTTCAATTTTGTCAAAAAGGTCTCTATACATGAAATGTTTAGAAGCCTAAAGTTCATCAGAATAAAATAAAAAAAATATATATTTTTGCTTGAAAACAAGCGATGTATCAGTTCGATCGTACCCCCATACTAGCCATTTTGAGACTTTCGGAAGAGTTAACGCTCTTAACTGTTTGGTTTCGAAGATAAAAATTTAAATTTTGAGTATCGCATAGAACTAACGTGCAGGCACTATACGTTATGTTTAAAAAAAATATATAAAATTTTTTTTCAAAATGGCAGCTAATGTAAAAATTCAAAGTGTCATAACTTTGCTAAATCAAATCCTACTAAAAAATGTCTAATGCAAAAAGTGTTTGGAATTTTAATTTGCATATAAAAGCAATTTTTAATAATTTTTTTTTAAATAAAAACCGAGTCTTACCATATATTGACCGAGACCTCGAACGAGCTTTTATGCGACTCTGCATATAGTTAATGCTCGTACGAGGTTTCTATTTAAGAAATAGACTTGAATTTTTAATACAAAATAGAGCTTTCGACTATACTTACGATACTATAAAAAAAAATTAAAAATTAAAAAATAAAAGTTTTTTTTTTTCAAAACACGTTTAGTGTGATGAGTCGATCGACCTACCATTCATACGCTCATAAGATTTTCAATATAGTTAAGGTCAGTGTGAGCTTATTTATACATATTTAAATTTCAATTTTTGTGACAGTATAGAATTCTTAAGCATCCTGTGTATGTTTGTTAGCAAAATCCATTTTGTCAATTTTTTGCAAAATGGCGACAAGTATTGAAATTCAATCACTTATAACTCAGTAGTGTTCAATTTTGTCAAAAAGGTCTCTATACATGAAATGTTTAGAAGCCTAAAGTTCATCAGAATAAAATATAAAAAATATATATTTTTGCTTGAAAACAAGCGATGTATCAGTTCGATCGTACCCCCATACTAGCCATTTTGAGACTTTCGGAAGAGTTAACGCTCTTAACTGTTTGGTTTCGAAGATAAAAATTTAAATTTTGAGTATCGCATAGAACTAACGTGCAGGCACTATACGTTATGTTTAAAAAAAATATATAAAATTTTTTTTCAAAATGGCAGCTAATGTAAAAATTCAAAGTGTCATAACTTTGCTAAATGAAATCCTACTAAAAAATGTCTAATGCAAAAAGTGTTTGGAATTTTAATTTGCATATAAAAGCAATTTTTAATTATTTTTTTTTTAATAAAAACCGAGTCTTACCATATATTGACCGAGACCTCGAACGAGCTTTTATGCGACTCTGCATATAGTTAATGCTCGTACGAGGTTTCTATTTAAGAAATAGACTTGAATTTTTAATACAAAATAGAGCTTTCGACTATACTTACGATACTATAAAAAAAAATTAAAAATTAAAAAATAAAAGTATTTTTTTTTCAAAACACGTTTAGTGTGATGAGTCGATCGACCTAACATTCATACGCTCATAAGATTTTCAATATAGTTAAGGTCAGTGTGAGCTTATTTATACATATTTAAATTTCAATTTTTGTGACAGTATAGAATTCTTAAGCATCCTGTGTATGTTTGTTAGCAAAATCCATTTTGTCAATTTTTTGCAAAATGGCGACAAGTATTGAAATTCAATCACTTATAACTCAGTAGTGTTCAATTTTGTCAAAAAGGTCTCTATACATGAAATGTTTAGAAGCCTAAAGTTCATCAGAATAAAATAAAAAAAATATATATTTTTGCTTGAAAACAAGCGATGTATCAGTTCGATCGTACCCCCATACTAGCCATTTTGAGACTTTCGGAAGAGTTAACGCTCTTAACTGTTTGGTTTCGAAGATAAAAATTTAAATTTTGAGTATCGCATAGAACTAACGTGCAGGCACTATACGTTATGTTTAAAAAAAATATATAAAATTTTTTTTCAAAATGGCAGCTAATGTAAAAATTCAAAGTGTCATAACTTTGCTAAATCAAATCCTACTAAAAAATGTCTAATGCAAAAAGTGTTTGGAATTTTAATTTGCATATAAAAGCAATTTTTAATAATTTTTTTTTAAATAAAAACCGAGTCTTACCATATATTGACCGAGACCTCGAACGAGCTTTTATGCGACTCTGCATATAGTTAATGCTCGTACGAGGTTTCTATTTAAGAAATAGACTTGAATTTTTAATACAAAATAGAGCTTTCGACTATACTTACGATACTATAAAAAAAAATTAAAAATTAAAAAATAAAAGTTTTTTTTTTTCAAAACACGTTTAGTGTGATGAGTCGATCGACCTACCATTCATACGCTCATAAGATTTTCAATATAGTTAAGGTCAGTGTGAGCTTATTTATACATATTTAAATTTCAATTTTTGTGACAGTATAGAATTCTTAAGCATCCTGTGTATGTTTGTTAGCAAAATCCATTTTGTCAATTTTTTGCAAAATGGCGACAAGTATTGAAATTCAATCACTTATAACTCAGTAGTGTTCAATTTTGTCAAAAAGGTCTCTATACATGAAATGTTTAGAAGCCTAAAGTTCATCAGAATAAAATATAAAAAATATATATTTTTGCTTGAAAACAAGCGATGTATCAGTTCGATCGTACCCCCATACTAGCCATTTTGAGACTTTCGGAAGAGTTAACGCTCTTAACTGTTTGGTTTCGAAGATAAAAATTTAAATTTTGAGTATCGCATAGAACTAACGTGCAGGCACTATACGTTATGTTTAAAAAAAATATATAAAATTTTTTTTCAAAATGGCAGCTAATGTAAAAATTCAAAGTGTCATAACTTTGCTAAATAAAATCCTACTAAAAAATGTCTAATGCAAAAAGTGTTTGGAATTTTAATTTGCATATAAAAGCAATTTTTAATTATTTTTTTTTTAATAAAAACCGAGTCTTACCATATATTGACCGAGACCTCGAACGAGCTTTTATGCGACTCTGCATATAGTTAATGCTCGTACGAGGTTTCTATTTAAGAAATAGACTTGAATTTTTAATACAAAATAGAGCTTTCGACTATACTTACGATACTATAAAAAAAAATTAAAAATTAAAAAATAAAAGTATTTTTTTTTCAAAACACGTTTAGTGTGATGAGTCGATCGACCTAACATTCATACGCTCATAAGATTTTCAATATAGTTAAGGTCAGTGTGAGCTTATTTATACATATTTAAATTTCAATTTTTGTGACAGTATAGAATTCTTAAGCATCCTGTGTATGTTTGTTAGCAAAATCCATTTTGTCAATTTTTTGCAAAATGGCGACAAGTATTGAAATTCAATCACTTATAACTCAGTAGTGTTCAATTTTGTCAAAAAGGTCTCTATACATGAAATGTTTAGAAGCCTAAAGTTCATCAGAATAAAATAAAAAAAATATATATTTTTGCTTGAAAACAAGCGATGTATCAGTTCGATCGTACCCCCATACTAGCCATTTTGAGACTTTCGGAAGAGTTAACGCTCTTAACTGTTTGGTTTCGAAGATAAAAATTTAAATTTTGAGTATCGCATAGAACTAACGTGCAGGCACTATACGTTATGTTTAAAAAAAATATATAAAATTTTTTTTCAAAATGGCAGCTAATGTAAAAATTCAAAGTGTCATAACTTTGCTAAATGAAATCCTACTAAAAAATGTCTAATGCAAAAAGTGTTTGGAATTTTAATTTGCATATAAAAGCAATTTTTAATTATTTTTTTTTTAATAAAAACCGAGTCTTACCATATATTGACCGAGACCTCGAACGAGCTTTTATGCGACTCTGCATATAGTTAATGCTCGTACGAGGTTTCTATTTAAGAAATAGACTTGAATTTTTAATACAAAATAGAGCTTTCGACTATACTTACGATACTATAAAAAAAAATTAAAAATTAAAAAATAAAAGTATTTTTTTTTCAAAACACGTTTAGTGTGATGAGTCGATCGACCTACCATTCATACGCTCATAAGATTTTCAATATATTTAAGGTCAGTGTGAGCTTATTTATACATATTTAAATTTCAATTTTTGTGACAGTATAGAATTCTTAAGCATCCTGTGTATGTTTGTTAGCAAAATCCATTTTGTCAATTTTTTGCAAAATGGCGACAAGTATTGAAATTCAATCACTTATAACTCAGTAGTGTTCAATTTTGTCAAAAAGGTCTCTATACATGAAATGTTTAGAAGCCTAAAGTTCATCAGAATAAAATAAAAAAAATATATATTTTTGCTTGAAAACAAGCGATGTATCAGTTCGATCGTACCCCCATACTAGCCATTTTGAGACTTTCGGAAGAGTTAACGCTCTTAACTGTTTGGTTTCGAAGATAAAAATTTAAATTTTGAGTATCGCATAGAACTAACGTGCAGGCACTATACGTTATGTTTAAAAAAAATATATAAAATTTTTTTTCAAAATGGCAGCTAATGTAAAAATTCAAAGTGTCATAACTTTGCTAAATGAAATCCTACTAAAAAATGTCTAATGCAAAAAGTGTTTGGAATTTTAATTTGCATATAAAAGCAATTTTTAATTATTTTTTTTTTAATAAAAACCGAGTCTTACCATATATTGACCGAGACCTCGAACGAGCTTTTATGCGACTCTGCATATAGTTAATGCTCGTACGAGGTTTCTATTTAAGAAATAGACTTGAATTTTTAATACAAAATAGAGCTTTCGACTATACTTACGATACTATAAAAAAAAATTAAAAATTAAAAAATAAAAGTATTTTTTTTTCAAAACACGTTTAGTGTGATGAGTCGATCGACCTACCATTCATACGCTCATAAGATTTTCAATATAGTTAAGGTCAGTGTGAGCTTATTTATACATATTTAAATTTCAATTTTTGTGACAGTATAGAATTCTTAAGCATCCTGTGTATGTTTGTTAGCAAAATCCATTTTGTCAATTTTTTGCAAAATGGCGACAAGTATTGAAATTCAATCACTTATAACTCAGTAGTGTTCAATTTTGTCAAAAAGGTCTCTATACATGAAATGTTTAGAAGCCTAAAGTTCATCAGAATAAAATAAAAAAAATATATATTTTTGCTTGAAAACAAGCGATGTATCAGTTCGATCGTACCCCCATACTAGCCATTTTGAGACTTTCGGAAGAGTTAACGCTCTTAACTGTTTGGTTTCGAAGATAAAAATTTAAATTTTGAGTATTGCATAGAACTAACGTGCAGGCACTATACGTTATGTTTAAAAAAAATATATAAAATTTTTTTTCAAAATGGCAGCTAATGTAAAAATTCAAAGTGTCATAACTTTGCTAAATGAAATTCTACTAAAAAATGTCTAATGCAAAAAGTGTTTGGAATTTTAATTTGCATATAAAAGCAATTTTTAATTATTTTTTTTTTAATAAAAACCGAGTCTTACCATATATTGACCGAGACCTCGAACGAGCTTTTATGCGACTCTGCATATAGTTAATGCTCGTACGAGGTTTCTATTTAAGAAATAGACTTGAATTTTTAATACAAAATAGAGCTTTCGACTATACTTACGATACTATAAAAAAAAATTAAAAATTAAAAAATAAAAGTATTTTTTTTTCAAAACACGTTTAGTGTGATGAGTCGATCGACCTACCATTCATACGCTTATATGATTTTCAATATAGTTAAGGTCAGTGTGAGCTTATTTATACATATTTAAATTTCAATTTTTGTGACAGTATAGAATTCTTAAGCATCCTGTGTATGTTTGTTAGCAAAATCCATTTTGTCAATTTTTTGCAAAATGGCGACAAGTATTGAAATTCAATCACTTATAACTCAGTAGTGTTCAATTTTGTCAAAAAGGTCTCTATACATGAAATGTTTAGAAGCCTAAAGTTCATCAGAATAAAATATAAAAAATATATATTTTTGCTTGAAAACAAGCGATGTATCAGTTCGATCGTACCCCCATACTAGCCATTTTGAGACTTTCGGAAGAGTTAACGCTCTTAACTGTTTGGTTTCGAAGATAAAAATTTAAATTTTGAGTATCGCATAGAACTAACGTGCAGGCACTATACGTTATGTTTAAAAAAAATATATAAAATTTTTTTTCAAAATGGCAGCTAATGTAAAAATTCAAAGTGTCATAACTTTGCTAAATGAAATCCTACTAAAAAATGTCTAATGCAAAAAGTGTTTGGAATTTTAATTTGCATATAAAAGCAATTTTTAATTATTTTTTTTTTAATAAAAACCGAGTCTTACCATATATTGACCGAGACCTCGAACGAGCTTTTATGCGACTCTGCATATAGTTAATGCTCGTACGAGGTTTCTATTTAAGAAATAGACTTGAATTTTTAATACAAAATAGAGCTTTCGACTATACTTACGATACTATAAAAAAAAATTAAAAATTAAAAAATAAAAGTATTTTTTTTTCAAAACACGTTTAGTGTGATGAGTCGATCGACCTAACATTCATACGCTCATAAGATTTTCAATATAGTTAAGGTCAGTGTGAGCTTATTTATACATATTTAAATTTCAATTTTTGTGACAGTATAGAATTCTTAAGCATCCTGTGTATGTTTGTTAGCAAAATCCATTTTGTCAATTTTTTGCAAAATGGCGACAAGTATTGAAATTCAATCACTTATAACTCAGTAGTGTTCAATTTTGTCAAAAAGGTCTCTATACATGAAATGTTTAGAAGCCTAAAGTTCATCAGAATAAAATAAAAAAAATATATATTTTTGCTTGAAAACAAGCGATGTATCAGTTCGATCGTACCCCCATACTAGCCATTTTGAGACTTTCGGAAGAGTTAACGCTCTTAACTGTTTGGTTTCGAAGATAAAAATTTAAATTTTGAGTATCGCATAGAACTAACGTGCAGGCACTATACGTTATGTTTAAAAAAAATATATAAAATTTTTTTTCAAAATGGCAGCTAATGTAAAAATTCAAAGTGTCATAACTTTGCTAAATGAAATTCTACTAAAAAATGTCTAATGCAAAAAGTGTTTGGAATTTTAATTTGCATATAAAAGCAATTTTTAATTATTTTTTTTTTAATAAAAACCGAGTCTTACCATATATTGACCGAGACCTCGAACGAGCTTTTATGCGACTCTGCATATAGTTAATGCTCGTACGAGGTTTCTATTTAAGAAATAGACTTGAATTTTTAATACAAAATAGAGCTTTCGACTATACTTACGATACTATAAAAAAAAATTAAAAATTAAAAAATAAAAGTATTTTTTTTTCAAAACACGTTTAGTGTGATGAGTCGATCGACCTACCATTCATACGCTTATATGATTTTCAATATAGTTAAGGTCAGTGTGAGCTTATTTATACATATTTAAATTTCAATTTTTGTGACAGTATAGAATTCTTAAGCATCCTGTGTATGTTTGTTAGCAAAATCCATTTTGTCAATTTTTTGCAAAATGGCGACAAGTATTGAAATTCAATCACTTATAACTCAGTAGTGTTCAATTTTGTCAAAAAGGTCTCTATACATGAAATGTTTAGAAGCCTAAAGTTCATCAGAATAAAATATAAAAAATATATATTTTTGCTTGAAAACAAGCGATGTATCAGTTCGATCGTACCCCCATACTAGCCATTTTGAGACTTTCGGAAGAGTTAACGCTCTTAACTGTTTGGTTTCGAAGATAAAAATTTAAATTTTGAGTATCGCATAGAACTAACGTGCAGGCACTATACGTTATGTTTAAAAAAAATATATAAAATTTTTTTTCAAAATGGCAGCTAATGTAAAAATTCAAAGTGTCATAACTTTGCTAAATGAAATCCTACTAAAAAATGTCTAATGCAAAAAGTGTTTGGAATTTTAATTTGCATATAAAAGCAATTTTTAATTATTTTTTTTTTAATAAAAACCGAGTCTTACCATATATTGACCGAGACCTCGAACGAGCTTTTATGCGACTCTGCATATAGTTAATGCTCGTACGAGGTTTCTATTTAAGAAATAGACTTGAATTTTTAATACAAAATAGAGCTTTCGACTATACTTACGATACTATAAAAAAAAATTAAAAATTAAAAAATAAAAGTATTTTTTTTTCAAAACACGTTTAGTGTGATGAGTCGATCGACCTAACATTCATACGCTCATAAGATTTTCAATATAGTTAAGGTCAGTGTGAGCTTATTTATACATATTTAAATTTCAATTTTTGTGACAGTATAGAATTCTTAAGCATCCTGTGTATGTTTGTTAGCAAAATCCATTTTGTCAATTTTTTGCAAAATGGCGACAAGTATTGAAATTCAATCACTTATAACTCAGTAGTGTTCAATTTTGTCAAAAAGGTCTCAATACATGAAATGTTTAGAAGCCTAAAGTTCATCAGAATAAAATATAAAAAATATATATTTTTGCTTGAAAACAAGCGATGTATCAGTTCGATCGTACCCCCATACTAGCCATTTTGAGACTTTCGGAAGAGTTAACGCTCTTAACTGTTTGGTTTCGAAGATAAAAATTTAAATTTTGAGTATCGCATAGAACTAACGTGCAGGCACTATACGTTATGTTTAAAAAAAATATATAAAATTTTTTTTCAAAATGGCAGCTAATGTAAAAATTCAAAGTGTCATAACTTTGCTAAATGAAATCCTACTAAAAAATGTCTAATGCAAAAAGTGTTTGGAATTTTAATTTGCATATAAAAGCAATTTTTAATTATTTTTTTTTTAATAAAAACCGAGTCTTACCATATATTGACCGAGACCTCGAACGAGCTTTTATGCGACTCTGCATATAGTTAATGCTCGTACGAGGTTTCTATTTAAGAAATAGACTTGAATTTTTAATACAAAATAGAGCTTTCGACTATACTTACGATACTATAAAAAAAAATTAAAAATTAAAAAATAAAAGTATTTTTTTTTCAAAACACGTTTAGTGTGATGAGTCGATCGACCTAACATTCATACGCTCATAAGATTTTCAATATAGTTAAGGTCAGTGTGAGCTTATTTATACATATTTAAATTTCAATTTTTGTGACAGTATAGAATTCTTAAGCATCCTGTGTATGTTTGTTAGCAAAATCCATTTTGTCAATTTTTTGCAAAATGGCGACAAGTATTGAAATTCAATCACTTATAACTCAGTAGTGTTCAATTTTGTCAAAAAGGTCTCTATACATGAAATGTTTAGAAGCCTAAAGTTCATCAGAATAAAATAAAAAAAATATATATTTTTGCTTGAAAACAAGCGATGTATCAGTTCGATCGTACCCCCATACTAGCCATTTTGAGACTTTCGGAAGAGTTAACGCTCTTAACTGTTTGGTTTCGAAGATAAAAATTTAAATTTTGAGTATCGCATAGAACTAACGTGCAGGCACTATACGTTATGTTTAAAAAAAATATATAAAATTTTTTTTCAAAATGGCAGCTAATGTAAAAATTCAAAGTGTCATAACTTTGCTAAATCAAATCCTACTAAAAAATGTCTAATGCAAAAAGTGTTTGGAATTTTAATTTGCATATAAAAGCAATTTTTAATAATTTTTTTTTAAATAAAAACCGAGTCTTACCATATATTGACCGAGACCTCGAACGAGCTTTTATGCGACTCTGCATATAGTTAATGCTCGTACGAGGTTTCTATTTAAGAAATAGACTTGAATTTTTAATACAAAATAGAGCTTTCGACTATACTTACGATACTATAAAAAAAAATTAAAAATTAAAAAATAAAAGTTTTTTTTTTTCAAAACACGTTTAGTGTGATGAGTCGATCGACCTACCATTCATACGCTCATAAGATTTTCAATATAGTTAAGGTCAGTGTGAGCTTATTTATACATATTTAAATTTCAATTTTTGTGACAGTATAGAATTCTTAAGCATCCTGTGTATGTTTGTTAGCAAAATCCATTTTGTCAATTTTTTGCAAAATGGCGACAAGTATTGAAATTCAATCACTTATAACTCAGTAGTGTTCAATTTTGTCAAAAAGGTCTCTATACATAAAATGTTTAGAAGCCTAAAGTTCATCAGAATAAAATATAAAAAATATATATTTTTGCTTGAAAACAAGCGATGTATCAGTTCGATCGTACCCCCATACTAGCCATTTTGAGACTTTCGGAAGAGTTAACGCTCTTAACTGTTTGGTTTCGAAGATAAAAATTTAAATTTTGAGTATCGCATAGAACTAACGTGCAGGCACTATACGTTATGTTTAAAAAAAATATATAAAATTTTTTTTCAAAATGGCAGCTAATGTAAAAATTCAAAGTGTCATAACTTTGCTAAATAAAATCCTACTAAAAAATGTCTAATGCAAAAAGTGTTTGGAATTTTAATTTGCATATAAAAGCAATTTTTAATTATTTTTTTTTTAATAAAAACCGAGTCTTACCATATATTGACCGAGACCTCGAACGAGCTTTTATGCGACTCTGCATATAGTTAATGCTCGTACGAGGTTTCTATTTAAGAAATAGACTTGAATTTTTAATACAAAATAGAGCTTTCGACTATACTTACGATACTATAAAAAAAAATTAAAAATTAAAAAATAAAAGTATTTTTTTTTCAAAACACGTTTAGTGTGATGAGTCGATCGACCTAACATTCATACGCTCATAAGATTTTCAATATAGTTAAGGTCAGTGTGAGCTTATTTATACATATTTAAATTTCAATTTTTGTGACAGTATAGAATTCTTAAGCATCCTGTGTATGTTTGTTAGCAAAATCCATTTTGTCAATTTTTTGCAAAATGGCGACAAGTATTGAAATTCAATCACTTATAACTCAGTAGTGTTCAATTTTGTCAAAAAGGTCTCTATACATGAAATGTTTAGAAGCCTAAAGTTCATCAGAATAAAATAAAAAAAATATATATTTTTGCTTGAAAACAAGCGATGTATCAGTTCGATCGTACCCCCATACTAGCCATTTTGAGACTTTCGGAAGAGTTAACGCTCTTAACTGTTTGGTTTCGAAGATAAAAATTTAAATTTTGAGTATCGCATAGAACTAACGTGCAGGCACTATACGTTATGTTTAAAAAAAATATATAAAATTTTTTTTCAAAATGGCAGCTAATGTAAAAATTCAAAGTGTCATAACTTTGCTAAATGAAATTCTACTAAAAAATGTCTAATGCAAAAAGTGTTTGGAATTTTAATTTGCATATAAAAGCAATTTTTAATTATTTTTTTTTTAATAAAAACCGAGTCTTACCATATATTGACCGAGACCTCGAACGAGCTTTTATGCGACTCTGCATATAGTTAATGCTCGTACGAGGTTTCTATTTAAGAAATAGACTTGAATTTTTAATACAAAATAGAGCTTTCGACTATACTTACGATACTATAAAAAAAAATTAAAAATTAAAAAATAAAAGTATTTTTTTTTCAAAACACGTTTAGTGTGATGAGTCGATCGACCTACCATTCATACGCTTATATGATTTTCAATATAGTTAAGGTCAGTGTGAGCTTATTTATACATATTTAAATTTCAATTTTTGTGACAGTATAGAATTCTTAAGCATCCTGTGTATGTTTGTTAGCAAAATCCATTTTGTCAATTTTTTGCAAAATGGCGACAAGTATTGAAATTCAATCACTTATAACTCAGTAGTGTTCAATTTTGTCAAAAAGGTCTCTATACATGAAATGTTTAGAAGCCTAAAGTTCATCAGAATAAAATATAAAAAATATATATTTTTGCTTGAAAACAAGCGATGTATCAGTTCGATCGTACCCCCATACTAGCCATTTTGAGACTTTCGGAAGAGTTAACGCTCTTAACTGTTTGGTTTCGAAGATAAAAATTTAAATTTTGAGTATCGCATAGAACTAACGTGCAGGCACTATACGTTATGTTTAAAAAAAATATATAAAATTTTTTTTCAAAATGGCAGCTAATGTAAAAATTCAAAGTGTCATAACTTTGCTAAATGAAATCCTACTAAAAAATGTCTAATGCAAAAAGTGTTTGGAATTTTAATTTGCATATAAAAGCAATTTTTAATTATTTTTTTTTTAATAAAAACCGAGTCTTACCATATATTGACCGAGACCTCGAACGAGCTTTTATGCGACTCTGCATATAGTTAATGCTCGTACGAGGTTTCTATTTAAGAAATAGACTTGAATTTTTAATACAAAATAGAGCTTTCGACTATACTTACGATACTATAAAAAAAAATTAAAAATTAAAAAATAAAAGTATTTTTTTTTCAAAACACGTTTAGTGTGATGAGTCGATCGACCTAACATTCATACGCTCATAAGATTTTCAATATAGTTAAGGTCAGTGTGAGCTTATTTATACATATTTAAATTTCAATTTTTGTGACAGTATAGAATTCTTAAGCATCCTGTGTATGTTTGTTAGCAAAATCCATTTTGTCAATTTTTTGCAAAATGGCGACAAGTATTGAAATTCAATCACTTATAACTCAGTAGTGTTCAATTTTGTCAAAAAGGTCTCTATACATGAAATGTTTAGAAGCCTAAAGTTCATCAGAATAAAATAAAAAAAATATATATTTTTGCTTGAAAACAAGCGATGTATCAGTTCGATCGTACCCCCATACTAGCCATTTTGAGACTTTCGGAAGAGTTAACGCTCTTAACTGTTTGGTTTCGAAGATAAAAATTTAAATTTTGAGTATCGCATAGAACTAACGTGCAGGCACTATACGTTATGTTTAAAAAAAATATATAAAATTTTTTTTCAAAATGGCAGCTAATGTAAAAATTCAAAGTGTCATAACTTTGCTAAATGAAATTCTACTAAAAAATGTCTAATGCAAAAAGTGTTTGGAATTTTAATTTGCATATAAAAGCAATTTTTAATTATTTTTTTTTTAATAAAAACCGAGTCTTACCATATATTGACCGAGACCTCGAACGAGCTTTTATGCGACTCTGCATATAGTTAATGCTCGTACGAGGTTTCTATTTAAGAAATAGACTTGAATTTTTAATACAAAATAGAGCTTTCGACTATACTTACGATACTATAAAAAAAAATTAAAAATTAAAAAATAAAAGTATTTTTTTTTCAAAACACGTTTAGTGTGATGAGTCGATCGACCTACCATTCATACGCTTATATGATTTTCAATATAGTTAAGGTCAGTGTGAGCTTATTTATACATATTTAAATTTCAATTTTTGTGACAGTATAGAATTCTTAAGCATCCTGTGTATGTTTGTTAGCAAAATCCATTTTGTCAATTTTTTGCAAAATGGCGACAAGTATTGAAATTCAATCACTTATAACTCAGTAGTGTTCAATTTTGTCAAAAAGGTCTCTATACATGAAATGTTTAGAAGCCTAAAGTTCATCAGAATAAAATATAAAAAATATATATTTTTGCTTGAAAACAAGCGATGTATCAGTTCGATCGTACCCCCATACTAGCCATTTTGAGACTTTCGGAAGAGTTAACGCTCTTAACTGTTTGGTTTCGAAGATAAAAATTTAAATTTTGAGTATCGCATAGAACTAACGTGCAGGCACTATACGTTATGTTTAAAAAAAATATATAAAATTTTTTTTCAAAATGGCAGCTAATGTAAAAATTCAAAGTGTCATAACTTTGCTAAATGAAATCCTACTAAAAAATGTCTAATGCAAAAAGTGTTTGGAATTTTAATTTGCATATAAAAGCAATTTTTAATTATTTTTTTTTTAATAAAAACCGAGTCTTACCATATATTGACCGAGACCTCGAACGAGCTTTTATGCGACTCTGCATATAGTTAATGCTCGTACGAGGTTTCTATTTAAGAAATAGACTTGAATTTTTAATACAAAATAGAGCTTTCGACTATACTTACGATACTATAAAAAAAAATTAAAAATTAAAAAATAAAAGTATTTTTTTTTCAAAACACGTTTAGTGTGATGAGTCGATCGACCTAACATTCATACGCTCATAAGATTTTCAATATAGTTAAGGTCAGTGTGAGCTTATTTATACATATTTAAATTTCAATTTTTGTGACAGTATAGAATTCTTAAGCATCCTGTGTATGTTTGTTAGCAAAATCCATTTTGTCAATTTTTTGCAAAATGGCGACAAGTATTGAAATTCAATCACTTATAACTCAGTAGTGTTCAATTTTGTCAAAAAGGTCTCTATACATGAAATGTTTAGAAGCCTAAAGTTCATCAGAATAAAATAAAAAAAATATATATTTTTGCTTGAAAACAAGCGATGTATCAGTTCGATCGTACCCCCATACTAGCCATTTTGAGACTTTCGGAAGAGTTAACGCTCTTAACTGTTTGGTTTCGAAGATAAAAATTTAAATTTTGAGTATCGCATAGAACTAACGTGCAGGCACTATACGTTATGTTTAAAAAAAATATATAAAATTTTTTTTCAAAATGGCAGCTAATGTAAAAATTCAAAGTGTCATAACTTTGCTAAATGAAATCCTACTAAAAAATGTCTAATGCAAAAAGTGTTTGGAATTTTAATTTGCATATAAAAGCAATTTTTAATTATTTTTTTTTTAATAAAAACCGAGTCTTACCATATATTGACCGAGACCTCGAACGAGCTTTTATGCGACTCTGCATATAGTTAATGCTCGTACGAGGTTTCTATTTAAGAAATAGACTTGAATTTTTAATACAAAATAGAGCTTTCGACTATACTTACGATACTATAAAAAAAAATTAAAAATTAAAAAATAAAAGTATTTTTTTTTCAAAACACGTTTAGTGTGATGAGTCGATCGACCTACCATTCATACGCTCATAAGATTTTCAATATATTTAAGGTCAGTGTGAGCTTATTTATACATATTTAAATTTCAATTTTTGTGACAGTATAGAATTCTTAAGCATCCTGTGTATGTTTGTTAGCAAAATCCATTTTGTCAATTTTTTGCAAAATGGCGACAAGTATTGAAATTCAATCACTTATAACTCAGTAGTGTTCAATTTTGTCAAAAAGGTCTCTATACATGAAATGTTTAGAAGCCTAAAGTTCATCAGAATAAAATAAAAAAAATATATATTTTTGCTTGAAAACAAGCGATGTATCAGTTCGATCGTACCCCCATACTAGCCATTTTGAGACTTTCGGAAGAGTTAACGCTCTTAACTGTTTGGTTTCGAAGATAAAAATTTAAATTTTGAGTATCGCATAGAACTAACGTGCAGGCACTATACGTTATGTTTAAAAAAAATATATAAAATTTTTTTTCAAAATGGCAGCTAATGTAAAAATTCAAAGTGTCATAACTTTGCTAAATGAAATCCTACTAAAAAATGTCTAATGCAAAAAGTGTTTGGAATTTTAATTTGCATATAAAAGCAATTTTTAATTATTTTTTTTTTAATAAAAACCGAGTCTTACCATATATTGACCGAGACCTCGAACGAGCTTTTATGCGACTCTGCATATAGTTAATGCTCGTACGAGGTTTCTATTTAAGAAATAGACTTGAATTTTTAATACAAAATAGAGCTTTCGACTATACTTACGATACTATAAAAAAAAATTAAAAATTAAAAAATAAAAGTATTTTTTTTTCAAAACACGTTTAGTGTGATGAGTCGATCGACCTACCATTCATACGCTCATAAGATTTTCAATATAGTTAAGGTCAGTGTGAGCTTATTTATACATATTTAAATTTCAATTTTTGTGACAGTATAGAATTCTTAAGCATCCTGTGTATGTTTGTTAGCAAAATCCATTTTGTCAATTTTTTGCAAAATGGCGACAAGTATTGAAATTCAATCACTTATAACTCAGTAGTGTTCAATTTTGTCAAAAAGGTCTCTATACATGAAATGTTTAGAAGCCTAAAGTTCATCAGAATAAAATAAAAAAAATATATATTTTTGCTTGAAAACAAGCGATGTATCAGTTCGATCGTACCCCCATACTAGCCATTTTGAGACTTTCGGAAGAGTTAACGCTCTTAACTGTTTGGTTTCGAAGATAAAAATTTAAATTTTGAGTATCGCATAGAACTAACGTGCAGGCACTATACGTTATGTTTAAAAAAAATATATAAAATTTTTTTTCAAAATGGCAGCTAATGTAAAAATTCAAAGTGTCATAACTTTGCTAAATGAAATTCTACTAAAAAATGTCTAATGCAAAAAGTGTTTGGAATTTTAATTTGCATATAAAAGCAATTTTTAATTATTTTTTTTTTAATAAAAACCGAGTCTTACCATATATTGACCGAGACCTCGAACGAGCTTTTATGCGACTCTGCATATAGTTAATGCTCGTACGAGGTTTCTATTTAAGAAATAGACTTGAATTTTTAATACAAAATAGAGCTTTCGACTATACTTACGATACTATAAAAAAAAATTAAAAATTAAAAAATAAAAGTATTTTTTTTTCAAAACACGTTTAGTGTGATGAGTCGATCGACCTACCATTCATACGCTTATATGATTTTCAATATAGTTAAGGTCAGTGTGAGCTTATTTATACATATTTAAATTTCAATTTTTGTGACAGTATAGAATTCTTAAGCATCCTGTGTATGTTTGTTAGCAAAATCCATTTTGTCAATTTTTTGCAAAATGGCGACAAGTATTGAAATTCAATCACTTATAACTCAGTAGTGTTCAATTTTGTCAAAAAGGTCTCTATACATGAAATGTTTAGAAGCCTAAAGTTCATCAGAATAAAATATAAAAAATATATATTTTTGCTTGAAAACAAGCGATGTATCAGTTCGATCGTACCCCCATACTAGCCATTTTGAGACTTTCGGAAGAGTTAACGCTCTTAACTGTTTGGTTTCGAAGATAAAAATTTAAATTTTGAGTATCGCATAGAACTAACGTGCAGGCACTATACGTTATGTTTAAAAAAAATATATAAAATTTTTTTTCAAAATGGCAGCTAATGTAAAAATTCAAAGTGTCATAACTTTGCTAAATGAAATCCTACTAAAAAATGTCTAATGCAAAAAGTGTTTGGAATTTTAATTTGCATATAAAAGCAATTTTTAATTATTTTTTTTTTAATAAAAACCGAGTCTTACCATATATTGACCGAGACCTCGAACGAGCTTTTATGCGACTCTGCATATAGTTAATGCTCGTACGAGGTTTCTATTTAAGAAATAGACTTGAATTTTTAATACAAAATAGAGCTTTCGACTATACTTACGATACTATAAAAAAAAATTAAAAATTAAAAAATAAAAGTATTTTTTTTTCAAAACACGTTTAGTGTGATGAGTCGATCGACCTAACATTCATACGCTCATAAGATTTTCAATATAGTTAAGGTCAGTGTGAGCTTATTTATACATATTTAAATTTCAATTTTTGTGACAGTATAGAATTCTTAAGCATCCTGTGTATGTTTGTTAGCAAAATCCATTTTGTCAATTTTTTGCAAAATGGCGACAAGTATTGAAATTCAATCACTTATAACTCAGTAGTGTTCAATTTTGTCAAAAAGGTCTCTATACATGAAATGTTTAGAAGCCTAAAGTTCATCAGAATAAAATAAAAAAAATATATATTTTTGCTTGAAAACAAGCGATGTATCAGTTCGATCGTACCCCCATACTAGCCATTTTGAGACTTTCGGAAGAGTTAACGCTCTTAACTGTTTGGTTTCGAAGATAAAAATTTAAATTTTGAGTATCGCATAGAACTAACGTGCAGGCACTATACGTTATGTTTAAAAAAAATATATAAAATTTTTTTTCAAAATGGCAGCTAATGTAAAAATTCAAAGTGTCATAACTTTGCTAAATGAAATCCTACTAAAAAATGTCTAATGCAAAAAGTGTTTGGAATTTTAATTTGCATATAAAAGCAATTTTTAATTATTTTTTTTTTAATAAAAACCGAGTCTTACCATATATTGACCGAGACCTCGAACGAGCTTTTATGCGACTCTGCATATAGTTAATGCTCGTACGAGGTTTCTATTTAAGAAATAGACTTGAATTTTTAATACAAAATAGAGCTTTCGACTATACTTACGATACTATAAAAAAAAATTAAAAATTAAAAAATAAAAGTATTTTTTTTTCAAAACACGTTTAGTGTGATGAGTCGATCGACCTACCATTCATACGCTCATAAGATTTTCAATATAGTTAAGGTCAGTGTGAGCTTATTTATACATATTTAAATTTCAATTTTTGTGACAGTATAGAATTCTTAAGCATCCTGTGTATGTTTGTTAGCAAAATCCATTTTGTCAATTTTTTGCAAAATGGCGACAAGTATTGAAATTCAATCACTTATAACTCAGTAGTGTTCAATTTTGTCAAAAAGGTCTCTATACATGAAATGTTTAGAAGCCTAAAGTTCATCAGAATAAAATATAAAAAATATATATTTTTGCTTGAAAACAAGCGATGTATCAGTTCGATCGTACCCCCATACTAGCCATTTTGAGACTTTTGGAAGAGTTAACGCTCTTAACTGTTTGGTTTCGAAGATAAAAATTTAAATTTTGAGTATCGCATAGAACTAACGTGCAGGCACTATACGTTATGTTTAAAAAAAATATATAAAATTTTTTTTCAAAATGGCAGCTAATGTAAAAATTCAAAGTGTCATAACTTTGCTAAATGAAATCCTACTAAAAAATGTCTAATGCAAAAAGTGTTTGGAATTTTAATTTGCATATAAAAGCAATTTTTAATTATTTTTTTTTTAATAAAAACCGAGTCTTACCATATATTGACCGAGACCTCGAACGAGCTTTTATGCGACTCTGCATATAGTTAATGCTCGTACGAGGTTTCTATTTAAGAAATAGACTTTAATTTTTAATACAAAATAGAGCTTTCGACTATACTTACGATACTATAAAAAAAAATTAAAAATTAAAAAATAAAAGTATTTTTTTTTCAAAACACGTTTAGTGTGATGAGTCGATCGACCTACCATTCATACGCTCATAAGATTTTCAATATAGTTAAGGTCAGTGTGAGCTTATTTATACATATTTAAATTTCAATTTTTGTGACAGTATAGAATTCTTAAGCATCCTGTGTATGTTTGTTAGCAAAATCCATTTTGTCAATTTTTTGCAAAATGGCGACAAGTATTGAAATTCAATCACTTATAACTCAGTAGTGTTCAATTTTGTCAAAAAGGTCTCTATACATGAAATGTTTAGAAGCCTAAAGTTCATCAGAATAAAATATAAAAAATATATATTTTTGCTTGAAAACAAGCGATGTATCAGTTCGATCGTACCCCCATACTAGCCATTTTGAGACTTTCGGAAGAGTTAACGCTCTTAACTGTTTGGTTTCGAAGATAAAAATTTAAATTTTGAGTATCGCATAGAACTAACGTGCAGGCACTATACGTTATGTTTAAAAAAAATATATAAAATTTTTTTTCAAAATGGCAGCTAATGTAAAAATTCAAAGTGTCATAACTTTGCTAAATGAAATCCTACTAAAAAATGTCTAATGCAAAAAGTGTTTGGAATTTTAATTTGCATATAAAAGCAATTTTTAATTATTTTTTTTTTAATAAAAACCGAGTCTTACCATATATTGACCGAGACCTCGAACGAGCTTTTATGCGACTCTGCATATAGTTAATGCTCGTACGAGGTTTCTATTTAAGAAATAGACTTGAATTTTTAATACAAAATAGAGCTTTCGACTATACTTACGATACTATAAAAAAAAATTAAAAATTAAAAAATAAAAGTATTTTTTTTTCAAAACACGTTTAGTGTGATGAGTCGATCGACCTAACATTCATACGCTCATAAGATTTTCAATATAGTTAAGGTCAGTGTGAGCTTATTTATACATATTTAAATTTCAATTTTTGTGACAGTATAGAATTCTTAAGCATCCTGTGTATGTTTGTTAGCAAAATCCATTTTGTCAATTTTTTGCAAAATGGCGACAAGTATTGAAATTCAATCACTTATAACTCAGTAGTGTTCAATTTTGTCAAAAAGGTCTCTATACATGAAATGTTTAGAAGCCTAAAGTTCATCAGAATAAAATATAAAAAATATATATTTTTGCTTGAAAACAAGCGATGTATCAGTTCGATCGTACCCCCATACTAGCCATTTTGAGACTTTTGGAAGAGTTAACGCTCTTAACTGTTTGGTTTCGAAGATAAAAATTTAAATTTTGAGTATCGCATAGAACTAACGTGCAGGCACTATACGTTATGTTTAAAAAAAATATATAAAATTTTTTTTCAAAATGGCAGCTAATGTAAAAATTCAAAGTGTCATAACTTTGCTAAATGAAATCCTACTAAAAAATGTCTAATGCAAAAAGTGTTTGGAATTTTAATTTGCATATAAAAGCAATTTTTAATTATTTTTTTTTTAATAAAAACCGAGTCTTACCATATATTGACCGAGACCTCGAACGAGCTTTTATGCGACTCTGCATATAGTTAATGCTCGTACGAGGTTTCTATTTAAGAAATAGACTTCAATTTTTAATACAAAATAGAGCTTTCGACTATACTTACGATACTATAAAAAAAAATTAAAAATTAAAAAATAAAAGTATTTTTTTTTCAAAACACGTTTAGTGTGATGAGTCGATCGACCTACCATTCATACGCTCATAAGATTTTCAATATAGTTAAGGTCAGTGTGAGCTTATTTATACATATTTAAATTTCAATTTTTGTGACAGTATAGAATTCTTAAGCATCCTGTGTATGTTTGTTAGCAAAATCCATTTTGTCAATTTTTTGCAAAATGGCGACAAGTATTGAAATTCAATCACTTATAACTCAGTAGTGTTCAATTTTGTCAAAAAGGTCTCTATACATGAAATGTTTAGAAGCCTAAAGTTCATCAGAATAAAATATAAAAAATATATATTTTTGCTTGAAAACAAGCGATGTATCAGTTCGATCGTACCCCCATACTAGCCATTTTGAGACTTTCGGAAGAGTTAACGCTCTTAACTGTTTGGTTTCGAAGATAAAAATTTAAATTTTGAGTATCGCATAGAACTAACGTGCAGGCACTATACGTTATGTTTAAAAAAAATATATAAAATTTTTTTTCAAAATGGCAGCTAATGTAAAAATTCAAAGTGTCATAACTTTGCTAAATGAAATCCTACTAAAAAATGTCTAATGCAAAAAGTGTTTGGAATTTTAATTTGCATATAAAAGCAATTTTTAATTATTTTTTTTTTAATAAAAACCGAGTCTTACCATATATTGACCGAGACCTCGAACGAGCTTTTATGCGACTCTGCATATAGTTAATGCTCGTACGAGGTTTCTATTTAAGAAATAGACTTGAATTTTTAATACAAAATAGAGCTTTCGACTATACTTACGATACTATAAAAAAAAATTAAAAATTAAAAAATAAAAGTATTTTTTTTTCAAAACACGTTTAGTGTGATGAGTCGATCGACCTAACATTCATACGCTCATAAGATTTTCAATATAGTTAAGGTCAGTGTGAGCTTATTTATACATATTTAAATTTCAATTTTTGTGACAGTATAGAATTCTTAAGCATCCTGTGTATGTTTGTTAGCAAAATCCATTTTGTCAATTTTTTGCAAAATGGCGACAAGTATTGAAATTCAATTACTTATAACTCAGTAGTGTTCAATTTTGTCAAAAAGGTCTCTATACATGAAATGTTTAGAAGCCTAAAGTTCATCAGAATAAAATAAAAAAAATATATATTTTTGCTTGAAAACAAGCGATGTATCAGTTCGATCGTACCCCCATACTAGCCATTTTGAGACTTTCGGAAGAGTTAACGCTCTTAACTGTTTGGTTTCGAAGATAAAAATTTAAATTTTGAGTATCGCATAGAACTAACGTGCAGGCACTATACGTTATGTTTAAAAAAAATATATAAAATTTTTTTTCAAAATGGCAGCTAATGTAAAAATTCAAAGTGTCATAACTTTGCTAAATGAAATCCTACTAAAAAATGTCTAATGCAAAAAGTGTTTGGAATTTTAATTTGCATATAAAAGCAATTTTTAATTATTTTTTTTTTAATAAAAACCGAGTCTTACCATATATTGACCGAGACCTCGAACGAGCTTTTATGCGACTCTGCATATAGTTAATGCTCGTACGAGGTTTCTATTTAAGAAATAGATTTGAATTTTTAATACAAAATAGAGCTTTCGACTATACTTACGATACTATAAAAAAAAATTAAAAATTAAAAAATAAAAGTATTTTTTTTTCAAAACACGTTTAGTGTGATGAGTCGATCGACCTACCATTCATACGCTCATAAGATTTTCAATATAGTTAAGGTCAGTGTGAGCTTATTTATACATATTTAAATTTCAATTTTTGTGACAGTATAGAATTCTTAAGCATCCTGTGTATGTTTGTTAGCAAAATCCATTTTGTCAATTTTTTGCAAAATGGCGACAAGTATTGAAATTCAATCACTTATAACTCAGTAGTGTTCAATTTTGTCAAAAAGGTCTCTATACATGAAATGTTTAGAAGCCTAAATTTCATCAGAATAAAATATAAAAAATATATATTTTTGCTTGAAAACAAGCGATGTATCAGTTCGATCGTACCCCCATACTAGCCATTTTGAGACTTTCGGAAGAGTTAACGCTCTTAACTGTTTGGTTTCGAAGATAAAAATTTAAATTTTGAGTATCGCATAGAACTAACGTGCAGGCACTATACGTTATGTTTAAAAAAAATATATAAAATTTTTTTTCAAAATGGCAGCTAATGTAAAAATTCAAAGTGTCATAACTTTGCTAAATGAAATCCTACTAAAAAATGTCTAATGCAAAAAGTGTTTGGAATTTTAATTTGCATATAAAAGCAATTTTTAATTATTTTTTTTTTAATAAAAACCGAGTCTTACCATATATTGACCGAGACCTCGAACGAGCTTTTATGCGACTCTGCATATAGTTAATGCTCGTACGAGGTTTCTATTTAAGAAATAGACTTGAATTTTTAATACAAAATAGAGCTTTCGACTATACTTACGATACTATAAAAAAAAATTAAAAATTAAAAAATAAAAGTATTTTTTTTTCAAAACACGTTTAGTGTGATGAGTCGATCGACCTACCATTCATACGCTCATAAGATTTTCAATATAGTTAAGGTCAGTGTGAGCTTATTTATACATATTTAAATTTCAATTTTTGTGACAGTATAGAATTCTTAAGCATCCTGTGTATGTTTGTTAGCAAAATCCATTTTGTCAATTTTTTGCAAAATGGCGACAAGTATTGAAATTCAATCACTTATAACTCAGTAGTGTTCAATTTTGTCAAAAAGGTCTCTATACATGAAATGTTTAGAAGCCTAAAGTTCATCAGAATAAAATATAAAAAATATATATTTTTGCTTGAAAACAAGCGATGTATCAGTTCGATCGTACCCCCATACTAGCCATTTTGAGACTTTCGGAAGAGTTAACGCTCTTAACTGTTTGGTTTCGAAGATAAAAATTTAAATTTTGAGTATCGCATAGAACTAACGTGCAGGCACTATACGTTATGTTTAAAAAAAATATATAAAATTTTTTTTCAAAATGGCAGCTAATGTAAAAATTCAAAGTGTCATAACTTTGCTAAATGAAATCCTACTAAAAAATGTCTAATGCAAAAAGTGTTTGGAATTTTAATTTGCATATAAAAGCAATTTTTAATTATTTTTTTTTTAATAAAAACCGAGTCTTACCATATATTGACCGAGACCTCGAACGAGCTTTTATGCGACTCTGCATATAGTTAATGCTCGTACGAGGTTTCTATTTAAGAAATAGACTTGAATTTTTAATACAAAATAGAGCTTTCGACTATACTTACGATACTATAAAAAAAAATTAAAAATTAAAAAATAAAAGTATTTTTTTTTCAAAACACGTTTAGTGTGATGAGTCGATCGACCTAACATTCATACGCTCATAAGATTTTCAATATAGTTAAGGTCAGTGTGAGCTTATTTATACATATTTAAATTTCAATTTTTGTGACAGTATAGAATTCTTAAGCATCCTGTGTATGTTTGTTAGCAAAATCCATTTTGTCAATTTTTTGCAAAATGGCGACAAGTATTGAAATTCAATCACTTATAACTCAGTAGTGTTCAATTTTGTCAAAAAGGTCTCTATACATGAAATGTTTAGAAGCCTAAAGTTCATCAGAATAAAATAAAAAAAATATATATTTTTGCTTGAAAACAAGCGATGTATCAGTTCGATCGTACCCCCATACTAGCCATTTTGAGACTTTCGGAAGAGTTAACGCTCTTAACTGTTTGGTTTCGAAGATAAAAATTTAAATTTTGAGTATCGCATAGAACTAACGTGCAGGCACTATACGTTATGTTTAAAAAAAATATATAAAATTTTTTTTCAAAATGGCAGCTAATGTAAAAATTCAAAGTGTCATAACTTTGCTAAATGAAATCCTACTAAAAAATGTCTAATGCAAAAAGTGTTTGGAATTTTAATTTGCATATAAAAGCAATTTTTAATTATTTTTTTTTTAATAAAAACCGAGTCTTACCATATATTGACCGAGACCTCGAACGAGCTTTTATGCGACTCTGCATATAGTTAATGCTCGTACGAGGTTTCTATTTAAGAAATAGACTTGAATTTTTAATACAAAATAGAGCTTTCGACTATACTTACGATACTATAAAAAAAAATTAAAAATTAAAAAATAAAAGTATTTTTTTTTCAAAACACGTTTAGTGTGATGAGTCGATCGACCTACCATTCATACGCTCATAAGATTTTCAATATAGTTAAGGTCAGTGTGAGCTTATTTATACATATTTAAATTTCAATTTTTGTGACAGTATAGAATTCTTAAGCATCCTGTGTATGTTTGTTAGCAAAATCCATTTTGTCAATTTTTTGCAAAATGGCGACAAGTATTGAAATTCAATCACTTATAACTCAGTAGTGTTCAATTTTGTCAAAAAGGTCTCTATACATGAAATGTTTAGAAGCCTAAAGTTCATCAGAATAAAATAAAAAAAATATATATTTTTGCTTGAAAACAAGCGATGTATCAGTTCGATCGTACCCCCATACTAGCCATTTTGAGACTTTCGGAAGAGTTAACGCTCTTAACTGTTTGGTTTCGAAGATAAAAATTTAAATTTTGAGTATCGCATAGAACTAACGTGCAGGCACTATACGTTATGTTTAAAAAAAATATATAAAATTTTTTTTCAAAATGGCAGCTAATGTAAAAATTCAAAGTGTCATAACTTTGCTAAATGAAATCCTACTAAAAAATGTCTAATGCAAAAAGTGTTTGGAATTTTAATTTGCATATAAAAGCAATTTTTAATTATTTTTTTTTTAATAAAAACCGAGTCTTACCATATATTGACCGAGACCTCGAACGAGCTTTTATGCGACTCTGCATATAGTTAATGCTCGTACGAGGTTTCTATTTAAGAAATAGACTTGAATTTTTAATACAAAATAGAGCTTTCGACTATACTTACGATACTATAAAAAAAAATTAAAAATTAAAAAATAAAAGTATTTTTTTTTCAAAACACGTTTAGTGTGATGAGTCGATCGACCTACCATTCATACGCTCATAAGATTTTCAATATAGTTAAGGTCAGTGTGAGCTTATTTATACATATTTAAATTTCAATTTTTGTGACAGTATAGAATTCTTAAGCATCCTGTGTATGTTTGTTAGCAAAATCCATTTTGTCAATTTTTTGCAAAATGGCGACAAGTATTGAAATTCAATCACTTATAACTCAGTAGTGTTCAATTTTGTCAAAAAGGTCTCTATACATGAAATGTTTAGAAGCCTAAAGTTCATCAGAATAAAATATAAAAAATATATATTTTTGCTTGAAAACAAGCGATGTATCAGTTCGATCGTACCCCCATACTAGCCATTTTGAGACTTTCGGAAGAGTTAACGCTCTTAACTGTTTGGTTTCGAAGATAAAAATTTAAATTTTGAGTATCGCATAGAACTAACGTGCAGGCACTATACGTTATGTTTAAAAAAAATATATAAAATTTTTTTAAAATGGCAGCTAATGTAAAAATTCAAAGTGTCATAACTTTGCTAAATGAAATCCTACTAAAAAATGTCTAATGCAAAAAGTGTTTGGAATTTTAATTTGCATATAAAAGCAATTTTTAATTATTTTTTTTTTAATAAAAACCGAGTCTTACCATATATTGACCGAGACCTCGAACGAGCTTTTATGCGACTCTGCATATAGTTAATGCTCGTACGAGGTTTCTATTTAAGAAATAGACTTGAATTTTTAATACAAAATAGAGCTTTCGACTATACTTACGATACTATAAAAAAAAATTAAAAATTAAAAAATAAAAGTATTTTTTTTTCAAAACACGTTTAGTGTGATGAGTCGATCGACCTACCATTCATACGCTCATAAGATTTTCAATATAGTTAAGGTCAGTGTGAGCTTATTTATACATATTTAAATTTCAATTTTTGTGACAGTATAGAATTCTTTAGCATCCTGTGTATGTTTGTTAGCAAAATCCATTTTGTCAATTTTTTGCAAAATGGCGACAAGTATTGAAATTCAATCACTTATAACTCAGTAGTGTTTAATTTTGTCAAAAAGGTCTCTATACATGAAATGTTTAGAAGCCTAAAGTTCATCAGAATAAAATAAAAAAAATATATATTTTTGAGACTTTCGGAAGAGTTAACGCTCTTAACTGTTTGGTTTCGAAGATAAAAATTTAAATTTTGAGTATCGCATAGAACTAACGTGCAGGCACTATACGTTATGTTTAAAAAAAATATATAAAATTTTTTTTAAAATGGCAGCTAATGTAAAAATTCAAAGTGTCATAACTTTGCTAAATGAAATCCAACTAAAAAATGTCTAATGCAAAAAGTGTTTGGAATTTTAATTTGCATATAAAAGCAATTTTTAATTATTTTTTTTTTAATAAAAACCGAGTCTTACCATATATTGACCGAGACCTCGAACGAGCTTTTATGCGACTCTGCATATAGTTAATGCTCGTACGAGGTTTCTATTTAAGAAATAGACTTCAATTTTTAATACAAAATAGAGCTTTCGACTATACTTACGATACTATAAAAAAAAATTAAAAATTAAAAAATAAAAGTATTTTTTTTTCAAAACACGTTTAGTGTGATGAGTCGATCGACCTACCATTCATACGCTCATAAGATTTTCAATATAGTTAAGGTCAGTGTGAGCTTATTTATACATATTTAAATTTCAATTTTTGTGACAGTATAGAATTCTTAAGCATCCTGTGTATGTTTGTTAGCAAAATCCATTTTGTCAATTTTTTGCAAAATGGCGACAAGTATTGAAATTCAATCACTTATAACTCAGTAGTGTTCAATTTTGTCAAAAAGGTCTCTATACATGAAATGTTTAGAAGCCTAAAGTTCATCAGAATAAAATATAAAAAATATATATTTTTGCTTGAAAACAAGCGATGTATCAGTTCGATCGTACCCCCATACTAGCCATTTTGAGACTTTCGGAAGAGTTAACGCTCTTAACTGTTTGGTTTCGAAGATAAAAATTTAAATTTTGAGTATCGCATAGAACTAACGTGCAGGCACTATACGTTATGTTTAAAAAAAATATATAAAATTTTTTTTCAAAATGGCAGCTAATGTAAAAATTCAAAGTGTCATAACTTTGCTAAATGAAATCCTACTAAAAAATGTCTAATGCAAAAAGTGTTTGGAATTTTAATTTGCATATAAAAGCAATTTTTAATTTTTTTTTTTTTAATAAAAACCGAGTCTTACCATATATTGACCGAGACCTCGAACGAGCTTTTATGCGACTCTGCATATAGTTAATGCTCGTACGAGGTTTCTATTTAAGAAATAGACTTCAATTTTTAATACAAAATAGAGCTTTCGACTATACTTACGATACTATAAAAAAAAATTAAAAATTAAAAAATAAAAGTATTTTTTTTTCAAAACACGTTTAGTGTGATGAGTCGATCGACCTACCATTCATACGCTCATAAGATTTTAAATATAGTTAAGGTCAGTGTGAGCTTATTTATACATATTTAAATTTCAATTTTTGTGACAGTATAGAATTCTTAAGCATCCTGTGTATGTTTGTTAGCAAAATCCATTTTGTCAATTTTTTGCAAAATGGCGACAAGTATTGAAATTCAATCACTTATAACTCAGTAGTGTTCAATTTTGTCAAAAAGGTCTCTATACATGAAATGTTTAGAAGCCTAAAGTTCATCAGAATAAAATATAAAAAATATATATTTTTGCTTGAAAACAAGCGATGTATCAGTTCGATCGTACCCCCATACTAGCCATTTTGAGACTTTCGGAAGAGTTAACGCTCTTAACTGTTTGGTTTCGAAGATAAAAATTTAAATTTTGAGTATCGCATAGAACTAACGTGCAGGCACTATACGTTATGTTTAAAAAAAATATATAAAATTTTTTTTCAAAATGGCAGCTAATGTAAAAATTCAAAGTGTCATAACTTTGCTAAATGAAATCCTACTAAAAAATGTCTAATGCAAAAAGTGTTTGGAATTTTAATTTGCATATAAAAGCAATTTTTAATTATTTTTTTTTTAATAAAAACCGAGTCTTACCATATATTGACCGAGACCTCGAACGAGCTTTTATGCGACTCTGCATATAGTTAATGCTCGTACGAGGTTTCTATTTAAGAAATAGACTTGAATTTTTATTACAAAATAGAGCTTTCGACTATACTTACGATACTATAAAAAAAAATTAAAAATTAAAAAATAAAAGTATTTTTTTTTCAAAACACGTTTAGTGTGATGAGTCGATCGACCTACCATTCATACGCTCATAAGATTTTCAATATAGTTAAGGTCAGTGTGAGCTTATTTATACATATTTAAATTTCAATTTTTGTGACAGTATAGAATTCTTAAGCATCCTGTGTATGTTTGTTAGCAAAATCCATTTTGTCAATTTTTTGCAAAATGGCGACAAGTATTGAAATTCAATCACTTATAACTCAGTAGTGTTCAATTTTGTCAAAAAGGTCTCTATACATGAAATGTTTAGAAGCCTAAAGTTCATCAGAATAAAATAAAAAAAATATATATTTTTGCTTGAAAACAAGCGATGTATCAGTTCGATCGTACCCCCATACTAGCCATTTTGAGACTTTCGGAAGAGTTAACGCTCTTAACTGTTTGGTTTCGAAGATAAAAATTTTAATTTTGAGTATCGCATAGAACTAACGTGCAGGCACTATACGTTATGTTTAAAAAAAATATATAAAATTTTTTTTCAAAATGGCAGCTAATGTAAAAATTCAAAGTGTCATAACTTTGCTAAATGAAATCCTACTAAAAAATGTCTAATGCAAAAAGTGTTTGGAATTTTAATTTGCATATAAAAGCAATTTTTGATTATTTTTTTTTTAATAAAAACCGAGTCTTACCATATATTGACCGAGACCTCGAACGAGCTTTTATGCGACTCTGCATATAGTTAATGCTCGTACGAGGTTTCTATTTAAGAAATAGACTTGAATTTTTAATACAAAATAGAGCTTTCGACTATACTTACGATACTATAAAAAAAAATTAAAAATTAAAAAATAAAAGTATTTTTTTTTCAAAACACGTTTAGTGTGATGAGTCGATCGACCTACCATTCATACGCTCATAAGATTTTCAATATAGTTAAGGTCAGTGTGAGCTTATTTATACATATTTAAATTTCAATTTTTGTGACAGTATAGAATTCTTAAGCATCCTGTGTATGTTTGTTAGCAAAATCCATTTTGTCAATTTTTTGCAAAATGGCGACAAGTATTGAAATTCAATCACTTATAACTCAGTAGTGTTCAATTTTGTCAAAAAGGTCTCTATACATGAAATGTTTAGAAGCCTAAAGTTCATCAGAATAAAATAAAAAAAATATATATTTTTGCTTGAAAACAAGCGATGTATCAGTTCGATCGTACCCCCATACTAGCCATTTTGAGACTTTCGGAAGAGTTAACGCTCTTAACTGTTTGGTTTCGAAGATAAAAATTTAAATTTTGAGTATCGCATAGAACTAACGTGCAGGCACTATACGTTATGTTTAAAAAAAATATATAAAATTTTTTTTCAAAATGGCAGCTAATGTAAAAATTCAAAGTGTCATAACTTTGCTAAATGAAATACTACTAAAAAATGTCTAATGCAAAAAGTGTTTGGAATTTTAATTTGCATATAAAAGCAATTTTTAATTATTTTTTTTTTAATAAAAACCGAGTCTTACCATATATTGACCGAGACCTCGAACGAGCTTTTATGCGACTCTGCATATAGTTAATGCTCGTACGAGGTTTCTATTTAAGAAATAGACTTGAATTTTTAATACAAAATAGAGCTTTCGACTATACTTACGATACTATAAAAAAAAATTAAAAATTAAAAAATAAAAGTATTTTTTTTTCAAAACACGTTTAGTGTGATGAGTCGATCGACCTACCATTCATACGCTCATAAGATTTTCAATATAGTTAAGGTCAGTGTGAGCTTATTTATACATATTTAAATTTCAATTTTTGTGACAGTATAGAATTCTTTAGCATCCTGTGTATGTTTGTTAGCAAAATCCATTTTGTCAATTTTTTGCAAAATGGCGACAAGTATTGAAATTCAATCACTTATAACTCAGTAGTGTTCAATTTTGTCAAAAAGGTCTCTATACATGAAATGTTTAGAAGCCTAAAGTTCATCAGAATAAAATAAAAAAAATATATATTTTTGCTTGAAAACAAGCGATGTATCAGTTCGATCGTACCCCCATACTAGCCATTTTGAGACTTTCGGAAGAGTTAACGCTCTTAACTGTTTGGTTTCGAAGATAAAAATTTAAATTTTGAGTATCGCATAGAACTAACGTGCAGGCACTATACGTTATGTTTAAAAAAAATATATAAAATTTTTTTTAAAATGGCAGCTAATGTAAAAATTCAAAGTGTCATAACTTTGCTAAATGAAATCCAACTAAAAAATGTCTAATGCAAAAAGTGTTTGGAATTTTAATTTGCATATAAAAGCAATTTTTAATTATTTTTTTTTTAATAAAAACCGAGTCTTACCATATATTGACCGAGACCTCGAACGAGCTTTTATGCGACTCTGCATATAGTTAATGCTCGTACGAGGTTTCTATTTAAGAAATAGACTTCAATTTTTAATACAAAATAGAGCTTTCGACTATACTTACGATACTATAAAAAAAAATTAAAAATTAAAAAATAAAAGTATTTTTTTTTCAAAACACGTTTAGTGTGATGAGTCGATCGACCTACCATTCATACGCTCATAAGATTTTCAATATAGTTAAGGTCAGTGTGAGCTTATTTATACATATTTAAATTTCAATTTTTGTGACAGTATAGAATTCTTAAGCATCCTGTGTATGTTTGTTAGCAAAATCCATTTTGTCAATTTTTTGCAAAATGGCGACAAGTATTGAAATTCAATCACTTATAACTCAGTAGTGTTCAATTTTGTCAAAAAGGTCTCTATACATGAAATGTTTAGAAGCCTAAAGTTCATCAGAATAAAATATAAAAAATATATATTTTTGCTTGAAAACAAGCGATGTATCAGTTCGATCGTACCCCCATACTAGCCATTTTGAGACTTTCGGAAGAGTTAACGCTCTTAACTGTTTGGTTTCGAAGATAAAAATTTAAATTTTGAGTATCGCATAGAACTAACGTGCAGGCACTATACGTTATGTTTAAAAAAAATATATAAAATTTTTTTTCAAAATGGCAGCTAATGTAAAAATTCAAAGTGTCATAACTTTGCTAAATGAAATCCTACTAAAAAATGTCTAATGCAAAAAGTGTTTGGAATTTTAATTTGCATATAAAAGCAATTTTTAATTTTTTTTTTTTTAATAAAAACCGAGTCTTACCATATATTGACCGAGACCTCGAACGAGCTTTTATGCGACTCTGCATATAGTTAATGCTCGTACGAGGTTTCTATTTAAGAAATAGACTTCAATTTTTAATACAAAATAGAGCTTTCGACTATACTTACGATACTATAAAAAAAAATTAAAAATTAAAAAATAAAAGTATTTTTTTTTCAAAACACGTTTAGTGTGATGAGTCGATCGACCTACCATTCATACGCTCATAAGATTTTCAATATAGTTAAGGTCAGTGTGAGCTTATTTATACATATTTAAATTTCAATTTTTGTGACAGTATAGAATTCTTAAGCATCCTGTGTATGTTTGTTAGCAAAATCCATTTTGTCAATTTTTTGCAAAATGGCGACAAGTATTGAAATTCAATCACTTATAACTCAGTAGTGTTCAATTTTGTCAAAAAGGTCTCTATACATGAAATGTTTAGAAGCCTAAAGTTCATCAGAATAAAATAAAAAAAATATATATTTTTGCTTGAAAACAAGCGATGTATCAGTTCGATCGTACCCCCATACTAGCCATTTTGAGACTTTCGGAAGAGTTAACGCTCTTAACTGTTTGGTTTCGAAGATAAAAATTTAAATTTTGAGTATCGCATAGAACTAACGTGCAGGCACTATACGTTATGTTTAAAAAAAATATATAAAATTTTTTTTCAAAATGGCAGCTAATGTAAAAATTCAAAGTGTCATAACTTTGCTAAATGAAATCCTACTAAAAAATGTCTAATGCAAAAAGTGTTTGGAATTTTAATTTGCATATAAAAGCAATTTTTAATTATTTTTTTTTTAATAAAAACCGAGTCTTACCATATATTGACCGAGACCTCGAACGAGCTTTTATGCGACTCTGCATATAGTTAATGCTCGTACGAGGTTTCTATTTAAGAAATAGACTTGAATTTTTAATACAAAATAGAGCTTTCGACTATACTTACGATACTATAAAAAAAAATTAAAAATTAAAAAATAAAAGTATTTTTTTTTCAAAACACGTTTAGTGTGATGAGTCGATCGACCTACCATTCATACGCTCATAAGATTTTCAATATAGTTAAGGTCAGTGTGAGCTTATTTATACATATTTAAATTTCAATTTTTGTGACAGTATAGAATTCTTAAGCATCCTGTGTATGTTTGTTAGCAAAATCCATTTTGTCAATTTTTTGCAAAATGGCGACAAGTATTGAAATTCAATCACTTATAACTCAGTAGTGTTCAATTTTGTCAAAAAGGTCTCTATACATGAAATGTTTAGAAGCCTAAAGTTCATCAGAATAAAATAAAAAAAATATATATTTTTGCTTGAAAACAAGCGATGTATCAGTTCGATCGTACCCCCATACTAGCCATTTTGAGACTTTCGGAAGAGTTAACGCTCTTAACTGTTTGGTTTCGAAGATAAAAATTTAAATTTTGAGTATCGCATAGAACTAACGTGCAGGCACTATACGTTATGTTTAAAAAAAATATATAAAATTTTTTTTCAAAATGGCAGCTAATGTAAAAATTCAAAGTGTCATAACTTTGCTAAATGAAATCCTACTAAAAAATGTCTAATGCAAAAAGTGTTTGGAATTTTAATTTGCATATAAAAGCAATTTTTAATTATTTTTTTTTTAATAAAAACCGAGTCTTACCATATATTGACCGAGACCTCGAACGAGCTTTTATGCGACTCTGCATATAGTTAATGCTCGTACGAGGTTTCTATTTAAGAAATAGACTTCAATTTTTAATACAAAATAGAGCTTTCGACTATACTTACGATACTATAAAAAAAAATTAAAAATTAAAAAATAAAAGTATTTTTTTTTCAAAACACGTTTAGTGTGATGAGTCGATCGACCTACCATTCATACGCTCATAAGATTTTCAATATAGTTAAGGTCAGTGTGAGCTTATTTATACATATTTAAATTTCAATTTTTGTGACAGTATAGAATTCTTTAGCATCCTGTGTATGTTTGTTAGCAAAATCCATTTTGTCAATTTTTTGCAAAATGGCGACAAGTATTGAAATTCAATCACTTATAACTCAGTAGTGTTCAATTTTGTCAAAAAGGTCTCTATACATGAAATGTTTAGAAGCCTAAAGTTCATCAGAATAAAATAAAAAAAATATATATTTTTGCTTGAAAACAAGCGATGTATCAGTTCGATCGTACCCCCATACTAGCCATTTTGAGACTTTCGGAAGAGTTAACGCTCTTAACTGTTTGGTTTCGAAGATAAAAATTTAAATTTTGAGTATCGCATAGAACTAACGTGCAGGCACTATACGTTATGTTTAAAAAAAATATATAAAATTTTTTTTAAAATGGCAGCTAATGTAAAAATTCAAAGTGTCATAACTTTGCTAAATGAAATCCAACTAAAAAATGTCTAATGCAAAAAGTGTTTGGAATTTTAATTTGCATATAAAAGCAATTTTTAATTATTTTTTTTTTAATAAAAACCGAGTCTTACCATATATTGACCGAGACCTCGAACGAGCTTTTATGCGACTCTGCATATAGTTAATGCTCGTACGAGGTTTCTATTTAAGAAATAGACTTCAATTTTTAATACAAAATAGAGCTTTCGACTATACTTACGATACTATAAAAAAAAATTAAAAATTAAAAAATAAAAGTATTTTTTTTTCAAAACACGTTTAGTGTGATGAGTCGATCGACCTACCATTCATACGCTCATAAGATTTTCAATATAGTTAAGGTCAGTGTGAGCTTATTTATACATATTTAAATTTCAATTTTTGTGACAGTATAGAATTCTTAAGCATCCTGTGTATGTTTGTTAGCAAAATCCATTTTGTCAATTTTTTGCAAAATGGCGACAAGTATTGAAATTCAATCACTTATATCTCAGTAGTGTTCAATTTTGTCAAAAAGGTCTCTATACATGAAATGTTTAGAAGCCTAAAGTTCATCAGAATAAAATATAAAAAATATATATTTTTGCTTGAAAACAAGCGATGTATCAGTTCGATCGTACCCCCATACTAGCCATTTTGAGACTTTCGGAAGAGTTAACGCTCTTAACTGTTTGGTTTCGAAGATAAAAATTTAAATTTTGAGTATCGCATAGAACTAACGTGCAGGCACTATACGTTATGTTTAAAAAAAATATATAAAATTTTTTTTCAAAATGGCAGCTAATGTAAAAATTCAAAGTGTCATAACTTTGCTAAATGAAATCCTACTAAAAAATGTCTAATGCAAAAAGTGTTTGGAATTTTAATTTGCATATAAAAGCAATTTTTAATTATTTTTTTTTTAATAAAAACCGAGTCTTACCATATATTGACCGAGACCTCGAACGAGCTTTTATGCGACTCTGCATATAGTTAATGCTCGTACGAGGTTTCTATTTAAGAAATAGACTTCAATTTTTAATACAAAATAGAGCTTTCGACTATACTTACGATACTATAAAAAAAAATTAAAAATTAAAAAATAAAAGTATTTTTTTTTCAAAACACGTTTAGTGTGATGAGTCGATCGACCTACCATTCATACGCTCATAAGATTTTCAATATAGTTAAGGTCAGTGTGAGCTTATTTATACATATTTAAATTTCAATTTTTGTGACAGTATAGAATTCTTAAGCATCCTGTGTATGTTTGTTAGCAAAATCCATTTTGTCAATTTTTTGCAAAATGGCGACAAGTATTGAAATTCAATCACTTATAACTCAGTAGTGTTCAATTTTGTCAAAAAGGTCTCTATACATGAAATGTTTAGAAGCCTAAAGTTCATCAGAATAAAATAAAAAAAATATATATTTTTGCTTGAAAACAAGCGATGTATCAGTTCGATCGTACCCCCATACTAGCCATTTTGAGACTTTCGGAAGAGTTAACGCTCTTAACTGTTTGGTTTCGAAGATAAAAATTTAAATTTTGAGTATCGCATAGAACTAACGTGCAGGCACTATACGTTATGTTTAAAAAAAATATATAAAATTTTTTTTAAAATGGCAGCTAATGTAAAAATTCAAAGTGTCATAACTTTGCTAAATGAAATCCTACTAAAAAATGTCTAATGCAAAAAGTGTTTGGAATTTTAATTTGCATATAAAAGCAATTTTTAATTATTTTTTTTTTAATAAAAACCGAGTCTTACCATATATTGACCGAGACCTCGAACGAGCTTTTATGCGACTCTGCATATAGTTAATGCTCGTACGAGGTTTCTATTTAAGAAATAGACTTGAATTTTTAATACAAAATAGAGCTTTCGACTATACTTACGATACTATAAAAAAAAATTAAAAATTAAAAAATAAAAGTATTTTTTTTTCAAAACACGTTTAGTGTGATGAGTCGATCGACCTACCATTCATACGCTCATAAGATTTTCAATATAGTTAAGGTCAGTGTGAGCTTATTTATACATATTTAAATTTCAATTTTTGTGACAGTATAGAATTCTTAAGCATCCTGTGTATGTTTGTTAGCAAAATCCATTTTGTCAATTTTTTGCAAAATGACGACAAGTATTGAAATTCAATCACTTATAACTCAGTAGTGTTCAATTTTGTCAAAAAGGTCTCTATACATGAAATGTTTAGAAGCCTAAAGTTCATCAGAATAAAATATAAAAAATATATATTTTTGCTTGAAAACAAGCGATGTATCAGTTCGATCGTACCCCCATACTAGCCATTTTGAGACTTTCGGAAGAGTTAACGCTCTTAACTGTTTGGTTTCGAAGATAAAAATTTAAATTTTGAGTATCGCATAGAACTAACGTGCAGGCACTATACGTTATGTTTAAAAAAAATATATAAAATTTTTTTAAAATGGCAGCTAATGTAAAAATTCAAAGTGTCATAACTTTGCTAAATGAAATCCTACTAAAAAATGTCTAATGCAAAAAGTGTTTGGAATTTTAATTTGCATATAAAAGCAATTTTTAATTATTTTTTTTTTAATAAAAACCGAGTCTTACCATATATTGACCGAGACCTCGAACGAGCTTTTATGCGACTCTGCATATAGTTAATGCTCGTACGAGGTTTCTATTTAAGAAATAGACTTGAATTTTTAATACAAAATAGAGCTTTCGACTATACTTACGATACTATAAAAAAAAATTAAAAATTAAAAAATAAAAGTATTTTTTTTTCAAAACACGTTTAGTGTGATGAGTCGATCGACCTACCATTCATACGCTCATAAGATTTTCAATATAGTTAAGGTCAGTGTGAGCTTATTTATACATATTTAAATTTCAATTTTTGTGACAGTATAGAATTCTTTAGCATCCTGTGTATGTTTGTTAGCAAAATCCATTTTGTCAATTTTTTGCAAAATGGCGACAAGTATTGAAATTCAATCACTTATAACTCAGTAGTGTTTAATTTTGTCAAAAAGGTCTCTATACATGAAATGTTTAGAAGCCTAAAGTTCATCAGAATAAAATAAAAAAAATATATATTTTTGAGACTTTCGGAAGAGTTAACGCTCTTAACTGTTTGGTTTCGAAGATAAAAATTTAAATTTTGAGTATCGCATAGAACTAACGTGCAGGCACTATACGTTATGTTTAAAAAAAATATATAAAATTTTTTTTCAAAATGGCAGCTAATGTAAAAATTCAAAGTGTCATAACTTTGCTAAATGAAATCCAACTAAAAAATGTCTAATGCAAAAAGTGTTTGGAATTTTAATTTGCATATAAAAGCAATTTTTAATTATTTTTTTTTTAATAAAAACCGAGTCTTACCATATATTGACCGAGACCTCGAACGAGCTTTTATGCGACTCTGCATATAGTTAATGCTCGTACGAGGTTTCTATTTAAGAAATAGACTTAAATTTTTAATACAAAATAGAGCTTTCGACTATACTTACGATACTATAAAAAAAAATTAAAAATTAAAAAATAAAAGTATTTTTTTTTCAAAACACGTTTAGTGTGATGAGTCGATCGACCTACCATTCATACGCTCATAAGATTTTAAATATAGTTAAGGTCAGTGTGAGCTTATTTATACATATTTAAATTTCAATTTTTGTGACAGTATAGAATTCTTAAGCATCCTGTGTATGTTTGTTAGCAAAATCCATTTTGTCAATTTTTTGCAAAATGGCGACAAGTATTGAAATTCAATCACTTATAACTCAGTAGTGTTCAATTTTGTCAAAAAGGTCTCTATACATGAAATGTTTAGAAGCCTAAAGTTCATCAGAATAAAATATAAAAAATATATATTTTTGCTTGAAAACAAGCGATGTATCAGTTCGATCGTACCCCCATACTAGCCATTTTGAGACTTTCGGAAGAGTTAACGCTCTTAACTGTTTGGTTTCGAAAATAAAAATTTAAATTTTGAGTATCGCATAGAACTAACGTGCAGGCACTATACGTTATGTTTAAAAAAAATATATAAAATTTTTTTTCAAAATGGCAGCTAATGTAAAAATTCAAAGTGTCATAACTTTGCTAAATGAAATCCTACTAAAAAATGTCTAATGCAAAAAGTGTTTGGAATTTTAATTTGCATATAAAAGCAATTTTTAATTATTTTTTTTTTAATAAAAACCGAGTCTTACCATATATTGACCGAGACCTCGAACGAGCTTTTATGCGACTCTGCATATAGTTAATGCTCGTACGAGGTTTCTATTTAAGAAATAGACTTCAATTTTTAATACAAAATAGAGCTTTCGACTATACTTACGATACTATAAAAAAAAATTAAAAATTAAAAAATAAAAGTATTTTTTTTTCAAAACACGTTTAGTGTGATGAGTCGATCGACCTACCATTCATACGCTCATAAGATTTTCAATATAGTTAAGGTCAGTGTGAGCTTATTTATACATATTTAAATTTCAATTTTTGTGACAGTATAGAATTCTTAAGCATCCTGTGTATGTTTGTTAGCAAAATCCATTTTGTCAATTTTTTGCAAAATGGCGACAAGTATTGAAATTCAATCACTTATAACTCAGTAGTGTTCAATTTTGTCAAAAAGGTCTCTATACATGAAATGTTTAGAAGCTTAAAGTTCATCAGAATAAAATATAAAAAATATATATTTTTGCTTGAAAACAAGCGATGTATCAGTTCGATCGTACCCCCATACTAGCCATTTTGAGACTTTCGGAAGAGTTAACGCTCTTAACTGTTTGGTTTCGAAGATAAAAATTTAAATTTTGAGTATCGCATAGAACTAACGTGCAGGCACTATACGTTATGTTTAAAAAAAATATATAAAATTTTTTTTCAAAATGGCAGCTAATGTAAAAATTCAAAGTGTCATAACTTTGCTAAATGAAATCCTACTAAAAAATGTCTAATGCAAAAAGTGTTTGGAATTTTAATTTGCATATAAAAGCAATTTTTAATTATTTTTTTTTTAATAAAAACCGAGTCTTACCATATATTGACCGAGACCTCGAACGAGCTTTTATGCGACTCTGCATATAGTTAATGCTCGTACGAGGTTTCTATTTAAGAAATAGACTTGAATTTTTATTACAAAATAGAGCTTTCGACTATACTTACGATACTATAAAAAAAAATTAAAAATTAAAAAATAAAAGTATTTTTTTTTCAAAACACGTTTAGTGTGATGAGTCGATCGACCTACCATTCATACGCTCATAAGATTTTCAATATAGTTAAGGTCAGTGTGAGCTTATTTATACATATTTAAATTTCAATTTTTGTGACAGTATAGAATTCTTAAGCATCCTGTGTATGTTTGTTAGCAAAATCCATTTTGTCAATTTTTTGCAAAATGGCGACAAGTATTGAAATTCAATCACTTATAACTCAGTAGTGTTCAATTTTGTCAAAAAGGTCCCTATACATGAAATGTTTAGAAGCCTAAAGTTCATCAGAATAAAATAAAAAAAATATATATTTTTGCTTGAAAACAAGCGATGTATCAGTTCGATCGTACCCCCATACTAGCCATTTTGAGACTTTCGGAAGAGTTAACGCTCTTAACTGTTTGGTTTCGAAGATAAAAATTTTAATTTTGAGTATCGCATAGAACTAACGTGCAGGCACTATACGTTATGTTTAAAAAAAATATATAAAATTTTTTTTCAAAATGGCAGCTAATGTAAAAATTCAAAGTGTCATAACTTTGCTAAATGAAATCCTACTAAAAAATGTTTAATGCAAAAAGTGTTTGGAATTTTAATTTGCATATAAAAGCAATTTTTAATTATTTTTTTTTTAATAAAAACCGAGTCTTACCATATATTGACCGAGACCTCGAACGAGCTTTTATGCGACTCTGCATATAGTTAATGCTCGTACGAGGTTTCTATTTAAGAAATAGACTTGAATTTTTAATACAAAATAGAGCTTTCGACTATACTTACGATACTATAAAAAAAAATTAAAAATTAAAAAATAAAAGTATTTTTTTTTCAAAACACGTTTAGTGTGATGAGTCGATCGACCTACCATTCATACGCTCATAAGATTTTCAATATAGTTAAGGTCAGTGTGAGCTTATTTATACATATTTAAATTTCAATTTTTGTGACAGTATAGAATTCTTAAGCATCCTGTGTATGTTTGTTAGCAAAATCCATTTTGTCAATTTTTTGCAAAATGACGACAAGTATTGAAATTCAATCACTTATAACTCAGTAGTGTTCAATTTTGTCAAAAAGGTCTCTATACATGAAATGTTTAGAAGCCTAAAGTTCATCAGAATAAAATATAAAAAATATATATTTTTGCTTGAAAACAAGCGATGTATCAGTTCGATCGTACCCCCATACTAGCCATTTTGAGACTTTCGGAAGAGTTAACGCTCTTAACTGTTTGGTTTCGAAGATAAAAATTTAAATTTTGAGTATCGCATAGAACTAACGTGCAGGCACTATACGTTATGTTTAAAAAAAATATATAAAATTTTTTTAAAATGGCAGCTAATGTAAAAATTCAAAGTGTCATAACTTTGCTAAATGAAATCCTACTAAAAAATGTCTAATGCAAAAAGTGTTTGGAATTTTAATTTGCATATAAAAGCAATTTTTAATTATTTTTTTTTTAATAAAAACCGAGTCTTACCATATATTGACCGAGACCTCGAACGAGCTTTTATGCGACTCTGCATATAGTTAATGCTCGTACGAGGTTTCTATTTAAGAAATAGACTTGAATTTTTAATACAAAATAGAGCTTTCGACTATACTTACGATACTATAAAAAAAAATTAAAAATTAAAAAATAAAAGTATTTTTTTTTCAAAACACGTTTAGTGTGATGAGTCGATCGACCTACCATTCATACGCTCATAAGATTTTCAATATAGTTAAGGTCAGTGTGAGCTTATTTATACATATTTAAATTTCAATTTTTGTGACAGTATAGAATTCTTTAGCATCCTGTGTATGTTTGTTAGCAAAATCCATTTTGTCAATTTTTTGCAAAATGGCGACAAGTATTGAAATTCAATCACTTATAACTCAGTAGTGTTTAATTTTGTCAAAAAGGTCTCTATACATGAAATGTTTAGAAGCCTAAAGTTCATCAGAATAAAATAAAAAAAATATATATTTTTGAGACTTTCGGAAGAGTTAACGCTCTTAACTGTTTGGTTTCGAAGATAAAAATTTTAATTTTGAGTATCGCATAGAACTAACGTGCAGGCACTATACGTTATGTTTAAAAAAAATATATAAAATTTTTTTTCAAAATGGCAGCTAATGTAAAAATTCAAAGTGTCATAACTTTGCTAAATGAAATCCTACTAAAAAATGTTTAATGCAAAAAGTGTTTGGAATTTTAATTTGCATATAAAAGCAATTTTTAATTATTTTTTTTTTAATAAAAACCGAGTCTTACCATATATTGACCGAGACCTCGAACGAGCTTTTATGCGACTCTGCATATAGTTAATGCTCGTACGAGGTTTCTATTTAAGAAATAGACTTGAATTTTTAATACAAAATAGAGCTTTCGACTATACTTACGATACTATAAAAAAAAATTAAAAATTAAAAAATAAAAGTATTTTTTTTTCAAAACACGTTTAGTGTGATGAGTCGATCGACCTAACATTCATACGCTCATAAGATTTTCAATATAGTTAAGGTCAGTGTGAGCTTATTTATACATATTTAAATTTCAATTTTTGTGACAGTATAGAATTCTTAAGCATCCTGTGTATGTTTGTTAGCAAAATCCATTTTGTCAATTTTTTGCAAAATGGCGACAAGTATTGAAATTCAATCACTTATAACTCAGTAGTGTTCAATTTTGTCAAAAAGGTCTCTATACATGAAATGTTTAGAAGCCTAAAGTTCATCAGAATAAAATAAAAAAAATATATATTTTTGCTTGAAAACAAGCGATGTATCAGTTCGATCGTACCCCCATACTAGCCATTTTGAGACTTTCGGAAGAGTTAACGCTCTTAACTGTTTGGTTTCGAAGATAAAAATTTAAATTTTGAGTATCGCATAGAACTAACGTGCAGGCACTATACGTTATGTTTAAAAAAAATATATAAAATTTTTTTTCAAAATGGCAGCTAATGTAAAAATTCAAAGTGTCATAACTTTGCTAAATGAAATCCTACTAAAAAATGTCTAATGCAAAAAGTGTTTGGAATTTTAATTTGCATATAAAAGCAATTTTTAATTATTTTTTTTTTAATAAAAACCGAGTCTTACCATATATTGACCGAGACCTCGAACGAGCTTTTATGCGACTCTGCATATAGTTAATGCTCGTACGAGGTTTCTATTTAAGAAATAGACTTGAATTTTTAATACAAAATAGAGCTTTCGACTATACTTACGATACTATAAAAAAAAATTAAAAATTAAAAAATAAAAGTATTTTTTTTTCAAAACACGTTTAGTGTGATGAGTCGATCGACCTACCATTCATACGCTCATAAGATTTTCAATATAGTTAAGGTCAGTGTGAGCTTATTTATACATATTTAAATTTCAATTTTTGTGACAGTATAGAATTCTTAAGCATCCTGTGTATGTTTGTTAGCAAAATCCATTTTGTCAATTTTTTGCAAAATGGCGACAAGTATTGAAATTCAATCACTTATAACTCAGTAGTGTTCAATTTTGTCAAAAAGGTCTCTATACATGAAATGTTTAGAAGCCTTAAGTTCATCAGAATAAAATATAAAAAATATATATTTTTGCTTGAAAACAAGCGATGTATCAGTTCGATCGTACCCCCATACTAGCCATTTTGAGACTTTCGGAAGAGTTAACGCTCTTAACTGTTTGGTTTCGAAGATAAAAATTTAAATTTTGAGTATCGCATAGAACTAACGTGCAGGCACTATACGTTATGTTTAAAAAAAATATATAAAATTTTTTTTCAAAATGGCAGCTAATGTAAAAATTCAAAGTGTCATAACTTTGCTAAATGAAATCCTACTAAAAAATGTCTAATGCAAAAAGTGTTTGGAATTTTAATTTGCATATAAAAGCAATTTTTAATTATTTTTTTTTTAATAAAAACCGAGTCTTACCATATATTGACCGAGACCTCGAACGAGCTTTTATGCGACTCTGCATATAGTTAATGCTCGTACGAGGTTTCTATTTAAGAAATAGACTTGAATTTTTATTACAAAATAGAGCTTTCGACTATACTTACGATACTATAAAAAAAAATTAAAAATTAAAAAATAAAAGTATTTTTTTTTCAAAACACGTTTAGTGTGATGAGTCGATCGACCTACCATTCATACGCTCATAAGATTTTCAATATAGTTAAGGTCAGTGTGAGCTTATTTATACATATTTAAATTTCAATTTTTGTGACAGTATAGAATTCTTAAGCATCCTGTGTATGTTTGTTAGCAAAATCCATTTTGTCAATTTTTTGCAAAATGGCGACAAGTATTGAAATTCAATCACTTATAACTCAGTAGTGTTCAATTTTGTCAAAAAGGTCCCTATACATGAAATGTTTAGAAGCCTAAAGTTCATCAGAATAAAATAAAAAAAATATATATTTTTGCTTGAAAACAAGCGATGTATCAGTTCGATCGTACCCCCATACTAGCCATTTTGAGACTTTCGGAAGAGTTAACGCTCTTAACTGTTTGGTTTCGAAGATAAAAATTTTAATTTTGAGTATCGCATAGAACTAACGTGCAGGCACTATACGTTATGTTTAAAAAAAATATATAAAATTTTTTTTCAAAATGGCAGCTAATGTAAAAATTCAAAGTGTCATAACTTTGCTAAATGAAATCCTACTAAAAAATGTTTAATGCAAAAAGTGTTTGGAATTTTAATTTGCATATAAAAGCAATTTTTAATTATTTTTTTTTTAATAAAAACCGAGTCTTACCATATATTGACCGAGACCTCGAACGAGCTTTTATGCGACTCTGCATATAGTTAATGCTCGTACGAGGTTTCTATTTAAGAAATAGACTTGAATTTTTAATACAAAATAGAGCTTTCGACTATACTTACGATACTATAAAAAAAAATTAAAAATTAAAAAATAAAAGTATTTTTTTTTCAAAACACGTTTAGTGTGATGAGTCGATCGACCTAACATTCATACGCTCATAAGATTTTCAATATAGTTAAGGTCAGTGTGAGCTTATTTATACATATTTAAATTTCAATTTTTGTGACAGTATAGAATTCTTAAGCATCCTGTGTATGTTTGTTAGCAAAATCCATTTTGTCAATTTTTTGCAAAATGGCGACAAGTATTGAAATTCAATCACTTATAACTCAGTAGTGTTCAATTTTGTCAAAAAGGTCTCTATACATGAAATGTTTAGAAGCCTAAAGTTCATCAGAATAAAATAAAAAAAATATATATTTTTGCTTGAAAACAAGCGATGTATCAGTTCGATCGTACCCCCATACTAGCCATTTTGAGACTTTCGGAAGAGTTAACGCTCTTAACTGTTTGGTTTCGAAGATAAAAATTTAAATTTTGAGTATCGCATAGAACTAACGTGCAGGCACTATACGTTATGTTTAAAAAAAATATATAAAATTTTTTTTCAAAATGGCAGCTAATGTAAAAATTCAAAGTGTCATAACTTTGCTAAATGAAATCCTACTAAAAAATGTCTAATGCAAAAAGTGTTTGGAATTTTAATTTGCATATAAAAGCAATTTTTAATTATTTTTTTTTTAATAAAAACCGAGTCTTACCATATATTGACCGAGACCTCGAACGAGCTTTTATGCGACTCTGCATATAGTTAATGCTCGTACGAGGTTTCTATTTAAGAAATAGACTTGAATTTTTAATACAAAATAGAGCTTTCGACTATACTTACGATACTATAAAAAAAAATTAAAAATTAAAAAATAAAAGTATTTTTTTTTCAAAACACGTTTAGTGTGATGAGTCGATCGACCTACCATTCATACGCTCATAAGATTTTCAATATAGTTAAGGTCAGTGTGAGCTTATTTATACATATTTAAATTTCAATTTTTGTGACAGTATAGAATTCTTAAGCATCCTGTGTATGTTTGTTAGCAAAATCCATTTTGTCAATTTTTTGCAAAATGGCGACAAGTATTGAAATTCAATCACTTATAACTCAGTAGTGTTCAATTTTGTCAAAAAGGTCTCTATACATGAAATGTTTAGAAGCCTTAAGTTCATCAGAATAAAATATAAAAAATATATATTTTTGCTTGAAAACAAGCGATGTATCAGTTCGATCGTACCCCCATACTAGCCATTTTGAGACTTTCGGAAGAGTTAACGCTCTTAACTGTTTGGTTTCGAAGATAAAAATTTAAATTTTGAGTATCGCATAGAACTAACGTGCAGGCACTATACGTTATGTTTAAAAAAAATATATAAAACTTTTTTTCAAAATGGCAGCTAATGTAAAAATTCAAAGTGTCATAACTTTGCTAAATCAAATCCTACTAAAAAATGTCTAATGCAAAAAGTGTTTGGAATTTTAATTTGCATATAAAAGCAATTTTTAATTATTTTTTTTTTAATAAAAACCGAGTCTTACCATATATTGACCGAGACCTCGAACGAGCTTTTATGCGACTCTGCATATAGTTAATGCTCGTACGAGGTTTCTATTTAAGAAATAGACTTGAATTTTTAATACAAAATAGAGCTTTCGACTATACTTACGATACTATAAAAAAAAATTAAAAATTAAAAAATAAAAGTATTTTTTTTTCAAAACACGTTTAGTGTGATGAGTCGATCGACCTAACATTCATACGCTCATAAGATTTTCAATATAGTTAAGGTCAGTGTGAGCTTATTTATACATATTTAAATTTCAATTTTTGTGACAGTATAGAATTCTTAAGCATCCTGTGTATGTTTGTTAGCAAAATCCATTTTGTCAATTTTTTGCAAAATGGCGACAAGTATTGAAATTCAATCACTTATAACTCAGTAGTGTTCAATTTTGTCAAAAAGGTCTCTATACATGAAATGTTTAGAAGCCTAAAGTTCATCAGAATAAAATAAAAAAAATATATATTTTTGCTTGAAAACAAGCGATGTATCAGTTCGATCGTACCCCCATACTAGCCATTTTGAGACTTTCGGAAGAGTTAACGCTCTTAACTGTTTGGTTTCGAAGATAAAAATTTTAATTTTGAGTATCGCATAGAACTAACGTGCAGGCACTATACGTTATGTTTAAAAAAAATATATAAAATTTTTTTTCAAAATGGCAGCTAATGTAAAAATTTAAAGTGTCATAACTTTGCTAAATGAAATCCTACTAAAAAATGTCTAATGCAAAAAGTGTTTGGAATTTTAATTTGCATATAAAAGCAATTTTTAATTATTTTTTTTTTAATAAAAACCGAGTCTTACCATATATTGACCGAGACCTCGAACGAGCTTTTATGCGACTCTGCATATAGTTAATGCTCGTACGAGGTTTCTATTTAAGAAATAGACTTGAATTTTTAATACAAAATAGAGCTTTCGACTATACTTACGATACTATAAAAAAAAATTAAAAATTAAAAAATAAAAGTATTTTTTTTTCAAAACACGTTTAGTGTGATGAGTCGATCGACCTACCATTCATACGCTCATAAGATTTTCAATATAGTTAAGGTCAGTGTGAGCTTATTTATACATATTTAAATTTCAATTTTTGTGACAGTATAGAATTCTTAAGCATCCTGTGTATGTTTGTTAGCAAAATCCATTTTGTCAATTTTTTGCAAAATGGCGACAAGTATTGAAATTCAATCACTTATAACTCAGTAGTGTTCAATTTTGTCAAAAAGGTCTCTATACATGAAATGTTTAGAAGCCTAAAGTTCATCAGAATAAAATAAAAAAAATATATATTTTTGCTTGAAAACAAGCGATGTATCAGTTCGATCGTACCCCCATACTAGCCATTTTGAGACTTTCGGAAGAGTTAACGCTCTTAACTGTTTGGTTTCGAAGATAAAAATTTAAATTTTGAGTATCGCATAGAACTAACGTGCAGGCACTATACGTTATGTTTAAAAAAAATATATAAAATTTTTTTTCAAAATGGCAGCTAATGTAAAAATTCAAAGTGTCATAACTTTGCTAAATGAAATCCTACTAAAAAATGTCTAATGCAAAAAGTGTTTGGAATTTTAATTTGCATATAAAAGCAATTTTTAATTATTTTTTTTTTAATAAAAACCGAGTCTTACCATATATTGACCGAGACCTCGAACGAGCTTTTATGCGACTCTGCATATAGTTAATGCTCGTACGAGGTTTCTATTTAAGAAATAGACTTGAATTTTTAATACAAAATAGAGCTTTCGACTATACTTACGATACTATAAAAAAAAATTAAAAATTAAAAAATAAAAGTATTTTTTTTTCAAAACACGTTTAGTGTGATGAGTCGATCGACCTACCATTCATACGCTCATAAGATTTTCAATATAGTTAAGGTCAGTGTGAGCTTATTTATACATATTTAAATTTCAATTTTTGTGACAGTATAGAATTCTTAAGCATCCTGTGTATGTTTGTTAGCAAAATCCATTTTGTCAATTTTTTGCAAAATGGCGACAAGTATTGAAATTCAATCACTTATAACTCAGTAGTGTTCAATTTTGTCAAAAAGGTCTCTATACATGAAATGTTTAGAAGCCTAAAGTTCATCAGAATAAAATAAAAAAAATATATATTTTTGCTTGAAAACAAGCGATGTATCAGTTCGATCGTACCCCCATACTAGCCATTTTGAGACTTTCGGAAGAGTTAACGCTCTTAACTGTTTGGTTTCGAAGATAAAAATTTAAATTTTGAGTATCGCATAGAACTAACGTGCAGGCACTATACGTTATGTTTAAAAAAAATATATAAAATTTTTTTTCAAAATGGCAGCTAATGTAAAAATTCAAAGTGTCATAACTTTGCTAAATGAAATCCTACTAAAAAATGTCTAATGCAAAAAGTGTTTGGAATTTTAATTTGCATATAAAAGCAATTTTTAATTATTTTTTTTTTAATAAAAACCGAGTCTTACCATATATTGACCGAGACCTCGAACGAGCTTTTATGCGACTCTGCATATAGTTAATGCTCGTACGAGGTTTCTATTTAAGAAATAGACTTGAATTTTTAATACAAAATAGAGCTTTCGACTATACTTACGATACTATAAAAAAAAATTAAAAATTAAAAAATAAAAGTATTTTTTTTTCAAAACACGTTTAGTGTGATGAGTCGATCGACCTAACATTCATACGCTCATAAGATTTTCAATATAGTTAAGGTCAGTGTGAGCTTATTTATACATATTTAAATTTCAATTTTTGTGACAGTATAGAATTCTTAAGCATCCTGTGTATGTTTGTTAGCAAAATCCATTTTGTCAATTTTTTGCAAAATGGCGACAAGTATTGAAATTCAATCACTTATAACTCAGTAGTGTTCAATTTTGTCAAAAAGGTCTCTATACATGAAATGTTTAGAAGCCTAAAGTTCATCAGAATAAAATAAAAAAAATATATATTTTTGCTTGAAAACAAGCGATGTATCAGTTCGATCGTACCCCCATACTAGCCATTTTGAGACTTTCGGAAGAGTTAACGCTCTTAACTGTTTGGTTTCGAAGATAAAAATTTAAATTTTGAGTATCGCATAGAACTAACGTGCAGGCACTATACGTTATGTTTAAAAAAAATATATAAAATTTTTTTTCAAAATGGCAGCTAATGTAAAAATTCAAAGTGTCATAACTTTGCTAAATGAAATCCTACTAAAAAATGTCTAATGCAAAAAGTGTTTGGAATTTTAATTTGCATATAAAAGCAATTTTTGATTATTTTTTTTTTAATAAAAACCGAGTCTTACCATATATTGACCGAGACCTCGAACGAGCTTTTATGCGACTCTGCATATAGTTAATGCTCGTACGAGGTTTCTATTTAAGAAATAGACTTGAATTTTTAATACAAAATAGAGCTTTCGACTATACTTACGATACTATAAAAAAAAATTAAAAATTAAAAAATAAAAGTATTTTTTTTTCAAAACACGTTTAGTGTGATGAGTCGATCGACCTACCATTCATACGCTCATAAGATTTTCAATATAGTTAAGGTCAGTGTGAGCTTATTTATACATATTTAAATTTCAATTTTTGTGACAGTATAGAATTCTTAAGCATCCTGTGTATGTTTGTTAGCAAAATCCATTTTGTCAATTTTTTGCAAAATGGCGACAAGTATTGAAATTCAATCACTTATAACTCAGTAGTGTTCAATTTTGTCAAAAAGGTCTCTATACATGAAATGTTTAGAAGCCTTAAGTTCATCAGAATAAAATATAAAAAATATATATTTTTGCTTGAAAACAAGCGATGTATCAGTTCGATCGTACCCCCATACTAGCCATTTTGAGACTCTCGGAAGAGTTAACGCTCTTAACTGTTTGGTTTCGAAGATAAAAATTTAAATTTTGAGTATCGCATAGAACTAACGTGCAGGCACTATACGTTATGTTTAAAAAAAATATATAAAATTTTTTTTCAAAATGGCAGCTAATGTAAAAATTCAAAGTGTCATAACTTTGCTAAATGAAATCCTACTAAAAAATGTCTAATGCAAAAAGTGTTTGGAATTTTAATTTGCATATAAAAGCAATTTTTAATTATTTTTTTTTTAATAAAAACCGAGTCTTACCATATATTGACCGAGACCTCGAACGAGCTTTTATGCGACTCTGCATATAGTTAATGCTCGTACGAGGTTTCTATTTAAGAAATAGACTTGAATTTTTAATACAAAATAGAGCTTTCGACTATACTTACGATACTATAAAAAAAAATTAAAAATTAAAAAATAAAAGTATTTTTTTTTCAAAACACGTTTAGTGTGATGAGTCGATCGACCTAACATTCATACGCTCATAAGATTTTCAATATAGTTAAGGTCAGTGTGAGCTTATTTATACATATTTAAATTTCAATTTTTGTGACAGTATAGAATTCTTAAGCATCCTGTGTATGTTTGTTAGCAAAATCCATTTTGTCAATTTTTTGCAAAATGGCGACAAGTATTGAAATTCAATCACTTATAACTCAGTAGTGTTCAATTTTGTCAAAAAGGTCTCTATACATGAAATGTTTAGAAGCCTAAAGTTCATCAGAATAAAATAAAAAAAATATATATTTTTGCTTGAAAACAAGCGATGTATCAGTTCGATCGTACCCCCATACTAGCCATTTTGAGACTTTCGGAAGAGTTAACGCTCTTAACTGTTTGGTTTCGAAGATAAAAATTTAAATTTTGAGTATCGCATAGAACTAACGTGCAGGCACTATACGTTATGTTTAAAAAAAATATATAAAATTTTTTTTCAAAATGGCAGCTAATGTAAAAATTCAAAGTGTCATAACTTTGCTAAATGAAATCCTACTAAAAAATGTCTAATGCAAAAAGTGTTTGGAATTTTAATTTGCATATAAAAGCAATTTTTAATTATTTTTTTTTTAATAAAAACCGAGTCTTACCATATATTGACCGAGACCTCGAACGAGCTTTTATGCGACTCTGCATATAGTTAATGCTCGTACGAGGTTTCTATTTAAGAAATAGACTTGAATTTTTAATACAAAATAGAGCTTTCGACTATACTTACGATACTATAAAAAAAAATTAAAAATTAAAAAATAAAAGTATTTTTTTTTCAAAACACGTTTAGTGTGATGAGTCGATCGACCTACCATTCATACGCTCATAAGATTTTCAATATAGTTAAGGTCAGTGTGAGCTTATTTATACATATTTAAATTTCAATTTTTGTGACAGTATAGAATTCTTAAGCATCCTGTGTATGTTTGTTAGCAAAATCCATTTTGTCAATTTTTTGCAAAATGGCGACAAGTATTGAAATTCAATCACTTATAACTCAGTAGTGTTCAATTTTGTCAAAAAGGTCTCTATACATGAAATGTTTAGAAGCCTAAAGTTCATCAGAATAAAATAAAAAAAATATATATTTTTGCTTGAAAACAAGCGATGTATCAGTTCGATCGTACCCCCATACTAGCCATTTTGAGACTTTCGGAAGAGTTAACGCTCTTAACTGTTTGGTTTCGAAGATAAAAATTTAAATTTTGAGTATCGCATAGAACTAACGTGCAGGCACTATACGTTATGTTTAAAAAAAATATATAAAATTTTTTTTCAAAATGGCAGCTAATGTAAAAATTCAAAGTGTCATAACTTTGCTAAATAAAATCCTACTAAAAAATGTCTAATGCAAAAAGTGTTTGGAATTTTAATTTGCATATAAAAGCAATTTTTAATTATTTTTTTTTTAATAAAAACCGAGTCTTACCATATATTGACCGAGACCTCGAACGAGCTTTTATGCGACTCTGCATATAGTTAATGCTCGTACGAGGTTTCTATTTAAGAAATAGACTTCAATTTTTAATACAAAATAGAGCTTTCGACTATACTTACGATACTATAAAAAAAAATTAAAAATTAAAAAATAAAAGTATTTTTTTTTCAAAACACGTTTAGTGTGATGAGTCGATCGACCTACCATTCATACGCTCATAAGATTTTCAATATAGTTAAGGTCAGTGTGAGCTTATTTATACATATTTAAATTTCAATTTTTGTGACAGTATAGAATTCTTAAGCATCCTGTGTATGTTTGTTAGCAAAATCCATTTTGTCAATTTTTTGCAAAATGGCGACAAGTATTGAAATTCAATCACTTATAACTCAGTAGTGTTCAATTTTGTCAAAAAGGTCTCTATACATGAAATGTTTAGAAGCCTAAAGTTCATCAGAATAAAATATAAAAAATATATATTTTTGCTTGAAAACAAGCGATGTATCAGTTCGATCGTACCCCCATACTAGCCATTTTGAGACTTTCGGAAGAGTTAACGCTCTTAACTGTTTGGTTTCGAAGATAAAAATTTAAATTTTGAGTATCGCATAGAACTAACGTGCAGGCACTATACGTTATGTTTAAAAAAAATATATAAAATTTTTTTTCAAAATGGCAGCTAATGTAAAAATTCAAAGTGTCATAACTTTGCTAAATGAAATCCTACTAAAAAATGTCTAATGCAAAAAGTGTTTGGAATTTTAATTTGCATATAAAAGCAATTTTTAATTATTTTTTTTTTAATAAAAACCGAGTCTTACCATATATTGACCGAGACCTCGAACGAGCTTTTATGCGACTCTGCATATAGTTAATGCTCGTACGAGGTTTCTATTTAAGAAATAGACTTCAATTTTTAATACAAAATAGAGCTTTCGACTATACTTACGATACTATAAAAAAAAATTAAAAATTAAAAAATAAAAGTATTTTTTTTTCAAAACACGTTTAGTGTGATGAGTCGATCGACCTACCATTCATACGCTCATAAGATTTTCAATATAGTTAAGGTCAGTGTGAGCTTATTTATACATATTTAAATTTCAATTTTTGTGACAGTATAGAATTCTTAAGCATCCTGTGTATGTTTGTTAGCAAAATCCATTTTGTCAATTTTTTGCAAAATGGCGACAAGTATTGAAATTCAATCACTTATAACTCAGTAGTGTTCAATTTTGTCAAAAAGGTCTCTATACATGAAATGTTTAGAAGCCTAAAGTTCATCAGAATAAAATAAAAAAAATATATATTTTTGCTTGAAAACAAGCGATGTATCAGTTCGATCGTACCCCCATACTAGCCATTTTGAGACTTTCGGAAGAGTTAACGCTCTTAACTGTTTGGTTTCGAAGATAAAAATTTAAATTTTGAGTATCGCATAGAACTAACGTGCAGGCACTATACGTTATGTTTAAAAAAAATATATAAAATTTTTTTTCAAAATGGCAGCTAATGTAAAAATTCAAAGTGTCATAACTTTGCTAAATGAAATCCTACTAAAAAATGTCTAATGCAAAAAGTGTTTGGAATTTTAATTTGCATATAAAAGCAATTTTTAATTATTTTTTTTTTAATAAAAACCGAGTCTTACCATATATTGACCGAGACCTCGAACGAGCTTTTATGCGACTCTGCATATAGTTAATGCTCGTACGAGGTTTCTATTTAAGAAATAGACTTGAATTTTTAATACAAAATAGAGCTTTCGACTATACTTACGATACTATAAAAAAAAATTAAAAATTAAAAAATAAAAGTATTTTTTTTTCAAAACACGTTTAGTGTGATGAGTCGATCGACCTAACATTCATACGCTCATAAGATTTTCAATATAGTTAAGGTCAGTGTGAGCTTATTTATACATATTTAAATTTCAATTTTTGTGACAGTATAGAATTCTTAAGCATCCTGTGTATGTTTGTTAGCAAAATCCATTTTGTCAATTTTTTGCAAAATGGCGACAAGTATTGAAATTCAATCACTTATAACTCAGTAGTGTTCAATTTTGTCAAAAAGGTCTCTATACATGAAATGTTTAGAAGCCTAAAGTTCATCAGAATAAAATAAAAAAAATATATATTTTTGCTTGAAAACAAGCGATGTATCAGTTCGATCGTACCCCCATACTAGCCATTTTGAGACTTTCGGAAGAGTTAACGCTCTTAACTGTTTGGTTTCGAAGATAAAAATTTAAATTTTGAGTATCGCATAGAACTAACGTGCAGGCACTATACGTTATGTTTAAAAAAAATATATAAAATTTTTTTTCAAAATGGCAGCTAATGTAAAAATTCAAAGTGTCATAACTTTGCTAAATGAAATCCAACTAAAAAATGTCTAATGCAAAAAGTGTTTGGAATTTTAATTTGCATATAAAAGCAATTTTTAATTATTTTTTTTTTAATAAAAACCGAGTCTTACCATATATTGACCGAGACCTCGAACGAGCTTTTATGCGACTCTGCATATAGTTAATGCTCGTACGAGGTTTCTATTTAAGAAATAGACTTCAATTTTTAATACAAAATAGAGCTTTCGACTATACTTACGATACTATAAAAAAAAATTAAAAATTAAAAAATAAAAGTATTTTTTTTTCAAAACACGTTTAGTGTGATGAGTCGATCGACCTACCATTCATACGCTCATAAGATTTTCAATATAGTTAAGGTCAGTGTGAGCTTATTTATACATATTTAAATTTCAATTTTTGTGACAGTATAGAATTCTTAAGCATCCTGTGTATGTTTGTTAGCAAAATCCATTTTGTCAATTTTTTGCAAAATGGCGACAAGTATTGAAATTCAATCACTTATAACTCAGTAGTGTTCAATTTTGTCAAAAAGGTCTCTATACATGAAATGTTTAGAAGCCTAAAGTTCATCAGAATAAAATATAAAAAATATATATTTTTGCTTGAAAACAAGCGATGTATCAGTTCGATCGTACCCCCATACTAGCCATTTTGAGACTTTCGGAAGAGTTAACGCTCTTAACTGTTTGGTTTCGAAGATAAAAATTTAAATTTTGAGTATCGCATAGAACTAACGTGCAGGCACTATACGTTATGTTTAAAAAAAATATATAAAATTTTTTTTCAAAATGGCAGCTAATGTAAAAATTCAAAGTGTCATAACTTTGCTAAATGAAATCCTACTAAAAAATGTCTAATGCAAAAAGTGTTTGGAATTTTAATTTGCATATAAAAGCAATTTTTAATTATTTTTTTTTTAATAAAAACCGAGTCTTACCATATATTGACCGAGACCTCGAACGAGCTTTTATGCGACTCTGCATATAGTTAATGCTTGTACGAGGTTTCTATTTAAGAAATAGACTTCAATTTTTAATACAAAATAGAGCTTTCGACTATACTTACGATACTATAAAAAAAAATTAAAAATTAAAAAATAAAAGTATTTTTTTTTCAAAACACGTTTAGTGTGATGAGTCGATCGACCTACCATTCATACGCTCATAAGATTTTCAATATAGTTAAGGTCAGTGTGAGCTTATTTATACATATTTAAATTTCAATTTTTGTGACAGTATAGAATTCTTAAGCATCCTGTGTATGTTTGTTAGCAAAATCCATTTTGTCAATTTTTTGCAAAATGGCGACAAGTATTGAAATTCAATCACTTATAACTCAGTAGTGTTCAATTTTGTCAAAAAGGTCTCTATACATGAAATGTTTAGAAGCCTAAAGTTCATCAGAATAAAATAAAAAAAATATATATTTTTGCTTGAAAACAAGCGATGTATCAGTTCGATCGTACCCCCATACTAGCCATTTTGAGACTTTCGGAAGAGTTAACGCTCTTAACTGTTTGGTTTCGAAGATAAAAATTTAAATTTTGAGTATCGCATAGAACTAACGTGCAGGCACTATACGTTATGTTTAAAAAAAATATATAAAATTTTTTTTCAAAATGGCAGCTAATGTAAAAATTCAAAGTGTCATAACTTTGCTAAATGAAATCCTACTAAAAAATGTCTAATGCAAAAAGTGTTTGGAATTTTAATTTGCATATAAAAGCAATTTTTAATTATTTTTTTTTTAATAAAAACCGAGTCTTACCATATATTGACCGAGACCTCGAACGAGCTTTTATGCGACTCTGCATATAGTTAATGCTCGTACGAGGTTTCTATTTAAGAAATAGACTTGAATTTTTAATACAAAATAGAGCTTTCGACTATACTTACGATACTATAAAAAAAAATTAAAAATTAAAAAATAAAAGTATTTTTTTTTCAAAACACGTTTAGTGTGATGAGTCGATCGACCTACCATTCATACGCTCATAAGATTTTCAATATAGTTAAGGTCAGTGTGAGCTTATTTATACATATTTAAATTTCAATTTTTGTGACAGTATAGAATTCTTAAGCATCCTGTGTATGTTTGTTAGCAAAATCCATTTTGTCAATTTTTTGCAAAATGACGACAAGTATTGAAATTCAATCACTTATAACTCAGTAGTGTTCAATTTTGTCAGAAAGGTCTCTATACATGAAATGTTTAGAAGCCTAAAGTTCATCAGAATAAAATATAAAAAATATATATTTTTGCTTGAAAACAAGCGATGTATCAGTTCGATCGTACCCCCATACTAGCCATTTTGAGACTTTCGGAAGAGTTAACGCTCTTAACTGTTTGGTTTCGAAGATAAAAATTTAAATTTTGAGTATCGCATAGAACTAACGTGCAGGCACTATACGTTATGTTTAAAAAAAATATATAAAATTTTTTTAAAATGGCAGCTAATGTAAAAATTCAAAGTGTCATAACTTTGCTAAATGAAATCCTACTAAAAAATGTCTAATGCAAAAAGTGTTTGGAATTTTAATTTGCATATAAAAGCAATTTTTAATTATTTTTTTTTTAATAAAAACCGAGTCTTACCATATATTGACCGAGACCTCGAACGAGCTTTTATGCGACTCTGCATATAGTTAATGCTCGTACGAGGTTTCTATTTAAGAAATAGACTTGAATTTTTAATACAAAATAGAGCTTTCGACTATACTTACGATACTATAAAAAAAAATTAAAAATTAAAAAATAAAAGTATTTTTTTTTCAAAACACGTTTAGTGTGATGAGTCGATCGACCTACCATTCATACGCTCATAAGATTTTCAATATAGTTAAGGTCAGTGTGAGCTTATTTATACATATTTAAATTTCAATTTTTGTGACAGTATAGAATTCTTTAGCATCCTGTGTATGTTTGTTAGCAAAATCCATTTTGTCAATTTTTTGCAAAATGGCGACAAGTATTGAAATTCAATCACTTATAACTCAGTAGTGTTTAATTTTGTCAAAAAGGTCTCTATACATGAAATGTTTAGAAGCCTAAAGTTCATCAGAATAAAATAAAAAAAATATATATTTTTGAGACTTTCGGAAGAGTTAACGCTCTTAACTGTTTGGTTTCGAAGATAAAAATTTAAATTTTGAGTATCGCATAGAACTAACGTGCAGGCACTATACGTTATGTTTAAAAAAAATATATAAAATTTTTTTTCAAAATGGCAGCTAATGTAAAAATTCAAAGTGTCATAACTTTGCTAAATGAAATCCAACTAAAAAATGTCTAATGCAAAAAGTGTTTGGAATTTTAATTTGCATATAAAAGCAATTTTTAATTATTTTTTTTTTAATAAAAACCGAGTCTTACCATATATTGACCGAGACCTCGAACGAGCTTTTATGCGACTCTGCATATAGTTAATGCTCGTACGAGGTTTCTATTTAAGAAATAGACTTGAATTTTTAATACAAAATAGAGCTTTCGACTATACTTACGATACTATAAAAAAAAATTAAAAATTAAAAAATAAAAGTATTTTTTTTTCAAAACACGTTTAGTGTGATGAGTCGATCGACCTACCATTCATACGCTCATAAGATTTTAAATATAGTTAAGGTCAGTGTGAGCTTATTTATACATATTTAAATTTCAATTTTTGTGACAGTATAGAATTCTTAAGCATCCTGTGTATGTTTGTTAGCAAAATCCATTTTGTCAATTTTTTGCAAAATGGCGACAAGTATTGAAATTCAATCACTTATAACTCAGTAGTGTTCAATTTTGTCAAAAAGGTCTCTATACATGAAATGTTTAGAAGCCTAAAGTTCATCAGAATAAAATATAAAAAATATATATTTTTGCTTGAAAACAAGCGATGTATCAGTTCGATCGTACCCCCATACTAGCCATTTTGAGACTTTCGGAAGAGTTAACGCTCTTAACTGTTTGGTTTCGAAAATAAAAATTTAAATTTTGAGTATCGCATAGAACTAACGTGCAGGCACTATACGTTATGTTTAAAAAAAATATATAAAATTTTTTTTCAAAATGGCAGCTAATGTAAAAATTCAAAGTGTCATAACTTTGCTAAATGAAATCCTACTAAAAAATGTCTAATGCAAAAAGTGTTTGGAATTTTAATTTGCATATAAAAGCAATTTTTAATTATTTTTTTTTTAATAAAAACCGAGTCTTACCATATATTGACCGAGACCTCGAACGAGCTTTTATGCGACTCTGCATATAGTTAATGCTCGTACGAGGTTTCTATTTAAGAAATAGACTTGAATTTTTAATACAAAATAGAGCTTTCGACTATACTTACGATACTATAAAAAAAAATTAAAAATTAAAAAATAAAAGTATTTTTTTTTCAAAACACGTTTAGTGTGATGAGTCGATCGACCTACCATTCATACGCTCATAAGATTTTAAATATAGTTAAGGTCAGTGTGAGCTTATTTATACATATTTAAATTTCAATTTTTGTGACAGTATAGAATTCTTAAGCATCCTGTGTATGTTTGTTAGCAAAATCCATTTTGTCAATTTTTTGCAAAATGGCGACAAGTATTGAAATTCAATCACTTATAACTCAGTAGTGTTCAATTTTGTCAAAAAGGTCTCTATACATGAAATGTTTAGAAGCTTAAAGTTCATCAGAATAAAATATAAAAAATATATATTTTTGCTTGAAAACAAGCGATGTATCAGTTCGATCGTACCCCCATACTAGCCATTTTGAGACTTTCGGAAGAGTTAACGCTCTTAACTGTTTGGTTTCGAAGATAAAAATTTAAATTTTGAGTATCGCATAGAACTAACGTGCAGGCACTATACGTTATGTTTAAAAAAAATATATAAAATTTTTTTTCAAAATGGCAGCTAATGTAAAAATTCAAAGTGTCATAACTTTGCTAAATGAAATCCTACTAAAAAATGTCTAATGCAAAAAGTGTTTGGAATTTTAATTTGCATATAAAAGCAATTTTTAATTATTTTTTTTTTAATAAAAACCGAGTCTTACCATATATTGACCGAGACCTCGAACGAGCTTTTATGCGACTCTGCATATAGTTAATGCTCGTACGAGGTTTCTATTAAAGAAATAGACTTGAATTTTTATTACAAAATAGAGCTTTCGACTATACTTACGATACTATAAAAAAAAATTAAAAATTAAAAAATAAAAGTATTTTTTTTTCAAAACACGTTTAGTGTGATGAGTCGATCGACCTACCATTCATACGCTCATAAGATTTTCAATATAGTTAAGGTCAGTGTGAGCTTATTTATACATATTTAAATTTCAATTTTTGTGACAGTATAGAATTCTTAAGCATCCTGTGTATGTTTGTTAGCAAAATCCATTTTGTCAATTTTTTGCAAAATGGCGACAAGTATTGAAATTCAATCACTTATAACTCAGTAGTGTTCAATTTTGTCAAAAAGGTCTCTATACATGAAATGTTTAGAAGCCTAAAGTTCATCAGAATAAAATAAAAAAAATATATATTTTTGCTTGAAAACAAGCGATGTATCAGTTCGATCGTACCCCCATACTAGCCATTTTGAGACTTTCGGAAGAGTTAACGCTCTTAACTGTTTGGTTTCGAAGATAAAAATTTTAATTTTGAGTATCGCATAGAACTAACGTGCAGGCACTATACGTTATGTTTAAAAAAAATATATAAAATTTTTTTTCAAAATGGCAGCTAATGTAAAAATTCAAAGTGTCATAACTTTGCTAAATGAAATCCTACTAAAAAATGTTTAATGCAAAAAGTGTTTGGAATTTTAATTTGCATATAAAAGCAATTTTTAATTATTTTTTTTTTAATAAAAACCGAGTCTTACCATATATTGACCGAGACCTCGAACGAGCTTTTATGCGACTCTGCATATAGTTAATGCTCGTACGAGGTTTCTATTTAAGAAATAGACTTGAATTTTTAATACAAAATAGAGCTTTCGACTATACTTACGATACTATAAAAAAAAATTAAAAATTAAAAAATAAAAGTATTTTTTTTTCAAAACACGTTTAGTGTGATGAGTCGATCGACCTAACATTCATACGCTCATAAGATTTTCAATATAGTTAAGGTCAGTGTGAGCTTATTTATACATATTTAAATTTCAATTTTTGTGACAGTATAGAATTCTTAAGCATCCTGTGTATGTTTGTTAGCAAAATCCATTTTGTCAATTTTTTGCAAAATGGCGACAAGTATTGAAATTCAATCACTTATAACTCAGTAGTGTTCAATTTTGTCAAAAAGGTCTCTATACATGAAATGTTTAGAAGCCTAAAGTTCATCAGAATAAAATAAAAAAAATATATATTTTTGCTTGAAAACAAGCGATGTATCAGTTCGATCGTACCCCCATACTAGCCATTTTGAGACTTTCGGAAGAGTTAACGCTCTTAACTGTTTGGTTTCGAAGATAAAAATTTAAATTTTGAGTATCGCATAGAACTAACGTGCAGACACTATACGTTATGTTTAAAAAAAATATATAAAATTTTTTTTCAAAATGGCAGCTAATGTAAAAATTCAAAGTGTCATAACTTTGCTAAATGAAATCCTACTAAAAAATGTCTAATGCAAAAAGTGTTTGGAATTTTAATTTGCATATAAAAGCAATTTTTAATTATTTTTTTTTTAATAAAAACCGAGTCTTACCATATATTGACCGAGACCTCGAACGAGCTTTTATGCGACTCTGCATATAGTTAATGCTCGTACGAGGTTTCTATTTAAGAAATAGACTTGAATTTTTAATACAAAATAGAGCTTTCGACTATACTTACGATACTATAAAAAAAAATTAAAAATTAAAAAATAAAAGTATTTTTTTTTCAAAACACGTTTAGTGTGATGAGTCGATCGACCTACCATTCATACGCTCATAAGATTTTCAATATAGTTAAGGTCAGTGTGAGCTTATTTATACATATTTAAATTTCAATTTTTGTGACAGTATAGAATTCTTAAGCATCCTGTGTATGTTTGTTAGCAAAATCCATTTTGTCAATTTTTTGCAAAATGGCGACAAGTATTGAAATTCAATCACTTATAACTCAGTAGTGTTCAATTTTGTCAAAAAGGTCTCTATACATGAAATGTTTAGAAGCCTTAAGTTCATCAGAATAAAATATAAAAAATATATATTTTTGCTTGAAAACAAGCGATGTATCAGTTCGATCGTACCCCCATACTAGCCATTTTGAGACTTTCGGAAGAGTTAACGCTCTTAACTGTTTGGTTTCGAAGATAAAAATTTAAATTTTGAGTATCGCATAGAACTAACGTGCAGGCACTATACGTTATGTTTAAAAAAAATATATAAAACTTTTTTTCAAAATGGCAGCTAATGTAAAAATTCAAAGTGTCATAACTTTGCTAAATCAAATCCTACTAAAAAATGTCTAATGCAAAAAGTGTTTGGAATTTTAATTTGCATATAAAAGCAATTTTTAATTATTTTTTTTTTAATAAAAACCGAGTCTTACCATATATTGACCGAGACCTCGAACGAGCTTTTATGCGACTCTGCATATAGTTAATGCTCGTACGAGGTTTCTATTTAAGAAATAGACTTGAATTTTTAATACAAAATAGAGCTTTCGACTATACTTACGATACTATAAAAAAAAATTAAAAATTAAAAAATAAAAGTATTTTTTTTTCAAAACACGTTTAGTGTGATGAGTCGATCGACCTAACATTCATACGCTCATAAGATTTTCAATATAGTTAAGGTCAGTGTGAGCTTATTTATACATATTTAAATTTCAATTTTTGTGACAGTATAGAATTCTTAAGCATCCTGTGTATGTTTGTTAGCAAAATCCATTTTGTCAATTTTTTGCAAAATGGCGACAAGTATTGAAATTCAATCACTTATAACTCAGTAGTGTTCAATTTTGTCAAAAAGGTCTCTATACATGAAATGTTTAGAAGCCTAAAGTTCATCAGAATAAAATAAAAAAAATATATATTTTTGCTTGAAAACAAGCGATGTATCAGTTCGATCGTACCCCCATACTAGCCATTTTGAGACTTTCGGAAGAGTTAACGCTCTTAACTGTTTGGTTTCGAAGATAAAAATTTAAATTTTGAGTATCGCATAGAACTAACGTGCAGGCACTATACGTTATGTTTAAAAAAAATATATAAAATTTTTTTTCAAAATGGCAGCTAATGTAAAAATTTAAAGTGTCATAACTTTGCTAAATAAAATCCTACTAAAAAATGTCTAATGCAAAAAGTGTTTGGAATTTTAATTTGCATATAAAAGCAATTTTTAATTATTTTTTTTTTAATAAAAACCGAGTCTTACCATATATTGACCGAGACCTCGAACGAGCTTTTATGCGACTCTGCATATAGTTAATGCTCGTACGAGGTTTCTATTTAAGAAATAGACTTGAATTTTTAATACAAAATAGAGCTTTCGACTATACTTACGATACTATAAAAAAAAATTAAAAATTAAAAAATAAAAGTATTTTTTTTTCAAAACACGTTTAGTGTGATGAGTCGATCGACCTACCATTCATACGCTCATAAGATTTTCAATATAGTTAAGGTCAGTGTGAGCTTATTTATACATATTTAAATTTCAATTTTTGTGACAGTATAGAATTCTTAAGCATCCTGTGTATGTTTGTTAGCAAAATCCATTTTGTCAATTTTTTGCAAAATGGCGACAAGTATTGAAATTCAATCACTTATAACTCAGTAGTGTTCAATTTTGTCAAAAAGGTCTCTATACATGAAATGTTTAGAAGCCTAAAGTTCATCAGAATAAAATAAAAAAAATATATATTTTTGCTTGAAAACAAGCGATGTATCAGTTCGATCGTACCCCCATACTAGCCATTTTGAGACTTTCGGAAGAGTTAACGCTCTTAACTGTTTGGTTTCGAAGATAAAAATTTAAATTTTGAGTATCGCATAGAACTAACGTGCAGGCACTATACGTTATGTTTAAAAAAAATATATAAAATTTTTTTTCAAAATGGCAGCTAATGTAAAAATTCAAAGTGTCATAACTTTGCTAAATGAAATCCTACTAAAAAATGTCTAATGCAAAAAGTGTTTGGAATTTTAATTTGCATATAAAAGCAATTTTTAATTATTTTTTTTTTAATAAAAACCGAGTCTTACCATATATTGACCGAGACCTCGAACGAGCTTTTATGCGACTCTGCATATAGTTAATGCTCGAACGAGGTTTCTATTTAAGAAATAGACTTGAATTTTTATTACAAAATAGAGCTTTCGACTATACTTACGATACTATAAAAAAAAATTAAAAATTAAAAAATAAAAGTATTTTTTTTTCAAAACACGTTTAGTGTGATGAGTCGATCGACCTACCATTCATACGCTCATAAGATTTTCAATATAGTTAAGGTCAGTGTGAGCTTATTTATACATATTTAAATTTCAATTTTTGTGACAGTATAGAATTCTTAAGCATCCTGTGTATGTTTGTTAGCAAAATCCATTTTGTCAATTTTTTGCAAAATGGCGACAAGTATTGAAATTCAATCACTTATAACTCAGTAGTGTTCAATTTTGTCAAAAAGGTCTCTATACATGAAATGTTTAGAAGCCTAAAGTTCATCAGAATAAAATAAAAAAAATATATATTTTTGCTTGAAAACAAGCGATGTATCAGTTCGATCGTACCCCCATACTAGCCATTTTGAGACTTTCGGAAGAGTTAACGCTCTTAACTGTTTGGTTTCGAAGATAAAAATTTTAATTTTGAGTATCGCATAGAACTAACGTGCAGGCACTATACGTTATGTTTAAAAAAAATATATAAAATTTTTTTTCAAAATGGCAGCTAATGTAAAAATTCAAAGTGTCATAACTTTGCTAAATGAAATCCTACTAAAAAATGTTTAATGCAAAAAGTGTTTGGAATTTTAATTTGCATATAAAAGCAATTTTTAATTATTTTTTTTTTAATAAAAACCGAGTCTTACCATATATTGACCGAGACCTCGAACGAGCTTTTATGCGACTCTGCATATAGTTAATGCTCGTACGAGGTTTCTATTTAAGAAATAGACTTGAATTTTTAATACAAAATAGAGCTTTCGACTATACTTACGATACTATAAAAAAAAATTAAAAATTAAAAAATAAAAGTATTTTTTTTTCAAAACACGTTTAGTGTGATGAGTCGATCGACCTAACATTCATACGCTCATAAGATTTTCAATATAGTTAAGGTCAGTGTGAGCTTATTTATACATATTTAAATTTCAATTTTTGTGACAGTATAGAATTCTTAAGCATCCTGTGTATGTTTGTTAGCAAAATCCATTTTGTCAATTTTTTGCAAAATGGCGACAAGTATTGAAATTCAATCACTTATAACTCAGTAGTGTTCAATTTTGTCAAAAAGGTCTCTATACATGAAATGTTTAGAAGCCTAAAGTTCATCAGAATAAAATAAAAAAAATATATATTTTTGCTTGAAAACAAGCGATGTATCAGTTCGATCGTACCCCCATACTAGCCATTTTGAGACTTTCGGAAGAGTTAACGCTCTTAACTGTTTGGTTTCGAAGATAAAAATTTAAATTTTGAGTATCGCATAGAACTAACGTGCAGGCACTATACGTTATGTTTAAAAAAAATATATAAAATTTTTTTTCAAAATGGCAGCTAATGTAAAAATTCAAAGTGTCATAACTTTGCTAAATGAAATCCTACTAAAAAATGTCTAATGCAAAAAGTGTTTGGAATTTTAATTTGCATATAAAAGCAATTTTTAATTATTTTTTTTTTAATAAAAACCGAGTCTTACCATATATTGACCGAGACCTCGAACGAGCTTTTATGCGACTCTGCATATAGTTAATGCTCGTACGAGGTTTCTATTTAAGAAATAGACTTGAATTTTTAATACAAAATAGAGCTTTCGACTATACTTACGATACTATAAAAAAAAATTAAAAATTAAAAAATAAAAGTATTTTTTTTTCAAAACACGTTTAGTGTGATGAGTCGATCGACCTACCATTCATACGCTCATAAGATTTTCAATATAGTTAAGGTCAGTGTGAGCTTATTTATACATATTTAAATTTCAATTTTTGTGACAGTATAGAATTCTTAAGCATCCTGTGTATGTTTGTTAGCAAAATCCATTTTGTCAATTTTTTGCAAAATGGCGACAAGTATTGAAATTCAATCACTTATAACTCAGTAGTGTTCAATTTTGTCAAAAAGGTCTCTATACATGAAATGTTTAGAAGCCTTAAGTTCATCAGAATAAAATATAAAAAATATATATTTTTGCTTGAAAACAAGCGATGTATCAGTTCGATCGTACCCCCATACTAGCCATTTTGAGACTTTCGGAAGAGTTAACGCTCTTAACTGTTTGGTTTCGAAGATAAAAATTTAAATTTTGAGTATCGCATAGAACTAACGTGCAGGCACTATACGTTATGTTTAAAAAAAATATATAAAACTTTTTTTCAAAATGGCAGCTAATGTAAAAATTCAAAGTGTCATAACTTTGCTAAATCAAATCCTACTAAAAAATGTCTAATGCAAAAAGTGTTTGGAATTTTAATTTGCATATAAAAGCAATTTTTAATTATTTTTTTTTTAATAAAAACCGAGTCTTACCATATATTGACCGAGACCTCGAACGAGCTTTTATGCGACTCTGCATATAGTTAATGCTCGTACGAGGTTTCTATTTAAGAAATAGACTTGAATTTTTAATACAAAATAGAGCTTTCGACTATACTTACGATACTATAAAAAAAAATTAAAAATTAAAAAATAAAAGTATTTTTTTTTCAAAACACGTTTAGTGTGATGAGTCGATCGACCTAACATTCATACGCTCATAAGATTTTCAATATAGTTAAGGTCAGTGTGAGCTTATTTATACATATTTAAATTTCAATTTTTGTGACAGTATAGAATTCTTAAGCATCCTGTGTATGTTTGTTAGCAAAATCCATTTTGTCAATTTTTTGCAAAATGGCGACAAGTATTGAAATTCAATCACTTATAACTCAGTAGTGTTCAATTTTGTCAAAAAGGTCTCTATACATGAAATGTTTAGAAGCCTAAAGTTCATCAGAATAAAATAAAAAAAATATATATTTTTGCTTGAAAACAAGCGATGTATCAGTTCGATCGTACCCCCATACTAGCCATTTTGAGACTTTCGGAAGAGTTAACGCTCTTAACTGTTTGGTTTCGAAGATAAAAATTTAAATTTTGAGTATCGCATAGAACTAACGTGCAGGCACTATACGTTATGTTTAAAAAAAATATATAAAATTTTTTTTCAAAATGGCAGCTAATGTAAAAATTTAAAGTGTCATAACTTTGCTAAATGAAATCCTACTAAAAAATGTCTAATGCAAAAAGTGTTTGGAATTTTAATTTGCATATAAAAGCAATTTTTAATTATTTTTTTTTTAATAAAAACCGAGTCTTACCATATATTGACCGAGACCTCGAACGAGCTTTTATGCGACTCTGCATATAGTTAATGCTCGTACGAGGTTTCTATTTAAGAAATAGACTTGAATTTTTAATACAAAATAGAGCTTTCGACTATACTTACGATACTATAAAAAAAAATTAAAAATTAAAAAATAAAAGTATTTTTTTTTCAAAACACGTTTAGTGTGATGAGTCGATCGACCTAACATTCATACGCTCATAAGATTTTCAATATAGTTAAGGTCAGTGTGAGCTTATTTATACATATTTAAATTTCTATTTTTGTGACAGTATAGAATTCTTAAGCATCCTGTGTATGTTTGTTAGCAAAATCCATTTTGTCAATTTTTTGCAAAATGGCGACAAGTATTGAAATTCAATCACTTATAACTCAGTAGTGTTCAATTTTGTCAAAAAGGTCTCTATACATGAAATGTTTAGAAGCCTAAAGTTCATCAGAATAAAATAAAAAAAATATATATTTTTGCTTGAAAACAAGCGATGTATCAGTTCGATCGTACCCCCATACTAGCCATTTTGAGACTTTCGGAAGAGTTAACGCTCTTAACTGTTTGGTTTCGAAGATAAAAATTTAAATTTTGAGTATCGCATAGAACTAACGTGCAGGCACTATACGTTATGTTTAAAAAAAATATATAAAATTTTTTTTCAAAATGGCAGCTAATGTAAAAATTCAAAGTGTCATAACTTTGCTAAATGAAATCCTACTAAAAAATGTCTAATGCAAAAAGTGTTTGGAATTTTAATTTGCATATAAAAGCAATTTTTAATTATTTTTTTTTTAATAAAAACCGAGTCTTACCATATATTGACCGAGACCTCGAACGAGCTTTTATGCGACTCTGCATATAGTTAATGCTCGTACGAGGTTTCTATTTAAGAAATAGACTTGAATTTTTAATACAAAATAGAGCTTTCGACTATACTTACGATACTATAAAAAAAAATTAAAAATTAAAAAATAAAAGTATTTTTTTTTCAAAACACGTTTAGTGTGATGAGTCGATCGACCTAACATTCATACGCTCATAAGATTTTCAATATAGTTAAGGTCAGTGTGAGCTTATTTATACATATTTAAATTTCTATTTTTGTGACAGTATAGAATTCTTAAGCATCCTGTGTATGTTTGTTAGCAAAATCCATTTTGTCAATTTTTTGCAAAATGGCGACAAGTATTGAAATTCAATCACTTATAACTCAGTAGTGTTCAATTTTGTCAAAAAGGTCTCTATACATGAAATGTTTAGAAGCCTAAAGTTCATCAGAATAAAATAAAAAAAATATATATTTTTGCTTGAAAACAAGCGATGTATCAGTTCGATCGTACCCCCATACTAGCCATTTTGAGACTTTCGGAAGAGTTAACGCTCTTAACTGTTTGGTTTCGAAGATAAAAATTTAAATTTTGAGTATCGCATAGAACTAACGTGCAGGCACTATACGTTATGTTTAAAAAAAATATATAAAATTTTTTTTCAAAATGGCAGCTAATGTAAAAATTCAAAGTGTCATAACTTTGCTAAATGAAATCCTACTAAAAAATGTCTAATGCAAAAAGTGTTTGGAATTTTAATTTGCATATAAAAGCAATTTTTAATTATTTTTTTTTTAATAAAAACCGAGTCTTACCATATATTGACCGAGACCTCGAACGAGCTTTTATGCGACTCTGCATATAGTTAATGCTCGTACGAGGTTTCTATTTAAGAAATAGACTTGAATTTTTAATACAAAATAGAGCTTTCGACTATACTTACGATACTATAAAAAAAAATTAAAAATTAAAAAATAAAAGTATTTTTTTTTCAAAACACGTTTAGTGTGATGAGTCGATCGACCTACCATTCATACGCTCATAAGATTTTCAATATAGTTAAGGTCAGTGTGAGCTTATTTATACATATTTAAATTTCAATTTTTGTGACAGTATAGAATTCTTAAGCATCCTGTGTATGTTTGTTAGCAAAATCCATTTTGTCAATTTTTTGCAAAATGGCGACAAGTATTGAAATTCAATCACTTATAACTCAGTAGTGTTCAATTTTGTCAAAAAGGTCTCTATACATGAAATGTTTAGAAGCCTAAAGTTCATCAGAATAAAATAAAAAAAATATATATTTTTGCTTGAAAACAAGCGATGTATCAGTTCGATCGTACCCCCATACTAGCCATTTTGAGACTTTCGGAAGAGTTAACGCTCTTAACTGTTTGGTTTCGAAGATAAAAATTTAAATTTTGAGTATCGCATAGAACTAACGTGCAGGCACTATACGTTATGTTTAAAAAAAATATATAAAATTTTTTTTCAAAATGGCAGCTAATGTAAAAATTCAAAGTGTCATAACTTTGCTAAATGAAATCCTACTAAAAAATGTCTAATGCAAAAAGTGTTTGGAATTTTAATTTGCATATAAAAGCAATTTTTAATTATTTTTTTTTTAATAAAAACCGAGTCTTACCATATATTGACCGAGACCTCGAACGAGCTTTTATGCGACTCTGCATATAGTTAATGCTCGTACGAGGTTTCTATTTAAGAAATAGACTTGAATTTTTAATACAAAATAGAGCTTTCGACTATACTTACGATACTATAAAAAAAAATTAAAAATTAAAAAATAAAAGTATTTTTTTTTCAAAACACGTTTAGTGTGATGAGTCGATCGACCTACCATTCATACGCTCATAAGATTTTCAATATAGTTAAGGTCAGTGTGAGCTTATTTATACATATTTAAATTTCAATTTTTGTGACAGTATAGAATTCTTAAGCATCCTGTGTATGTTTGTTAGCAAAATCCATTTTGTCAATTTTTTGCAAAATGGCGACAAGTATTGAAATTCAATCACTTATAACTCAGTAGTGTTCAATTTTGTCAAAAAGGTCTCTATACATGAAATGTTTAGAAGCCTAAAGTTCATCAGAATAAAATAAAAAAAATATATATTTTTGCTTGAAAACAAGCGATGTATCAGTTCGATCGTACCCCCATACTAGCCATTTTGAGACTTTAGGAAGAGTTAACGCTCTTAACTGTTTGGTTTCGAAGATAAAAATTTAAATTTTGAGTATCGCATAGAACTAACGTGCAGGCACTATACGTTATGTTTAAAAAAAATATATAAAAATTTTTTTCAAAATGGCAGCTAATGTAAAAATTCAAAGTGTCATAACTTTGCTAAATGAAATCCTACTAAAAAATGTCTAATGCAAAAAGTGTTTGGAATTTTAATTTGCATATAAAAGCAATTTTTAATTTTTTTTTTTTAATAAAAACCAAGTCTTACCATATATTGACCGAGACCTCGAACGAGCTTTTATGCGACTCTGCATATAGTTAATGCTCGTACGAGGTTTCTATTTAAGAAATAGACTTGAATTTTTAATACAAAATAGAGCTTTCGACTATACTTACGATACTATAAAAAAAAATTAAAAATTAAAAAATAAAAGTATTTTTTTTTCAAAACACGTTTAGTGTGATGAGTCGATCGACCTACCATTCATACGCTCATAAGATTTTCAATATAGTTAAGGTCAGTGTGAGCTTATTTATACATATTTAAATTTCAATTTTTGTGACAGTATAGAATTCTTAAGCATCCTGTGTATGTTTGTTAGCAAAATCCATTTTGTCAATTTTTTGCAAAATGGCGACAAGTATTGAAATTCAATCACTTATAACTCAGTAGTGTTCAATTTTGTCAAAAAGGTCTCTATACATGAAATGTTTAGAAGCCTAAAGTTCATCAGAATAAAATATAAAAAATATATATTTTTGCTTGAAAACAAGCGATGTATCAGTTCGATCGTACCCCCATACTAGCCATTTTGAGACTTTCGGAAGAGTTAACGCTCTTAACTGTTTGGTTTCGAAGATAAAAATTTAAATTTTGAGTATCGCATAGAACTAACGTGCAGGCACTATACGTTATGTTTAAAAAAAATATATAATTTTTTTTTTCAAAATGGCAGCTAATGTAAAAATTCAAAGTGTCATAACTTTGCTAAATGAAATCCTACTAAAAAATGTCTAATGCAAAAAGTGTTTGGAATTTTAATTTGCATATAAAAGCAATTTTTAATTATTTTTTTTTTAATAAAAACCGAGTCTTACCATATATTGACCGAGACCTCGAACGAGCTTTTATGCGACTCTGCATATAGTTAATGCTCGTACGAGGTTTCTATTTAAGAAATAGACTTGAATTTTTAATACAAAATAGAGCTTTCGACTATACTTACGATACTATAAAAAAAAATTAAAAATTAAAAAATAAAAGTATTTTTTTTTCAAAACACGTTTAGTGTGATGAGTCGATCGACCTAACATTCATACGCTCATAAGATTTTCAATATAGTTAAGGTCAGTGTGAGCTTATTTATACATATTTTAATTTCAATTTTTGTGACAGTATAGAATTCTTAAGCATCCTGTGTATGTTTGTTAGCAAAATCCATTTTGTCAATTTTTTGCAAAATGGCGACAAGTATTGAAATTCAATCACTTATAACTCAGTAGTGTTCAATTTTGTCAAAAAGGTCTCTATACATGAAATGTTTAGAAGCCTAAAGTTCATCAGAATAAAATAAAAAAAATATATATTTTTGCTTGAAAACAAGCGATGTATCAGTTCGATCGTACCCCCATACTAGCCATTTTGAGACTTTCGGAAGAGTTAACGCTCTTAACTGTTTGGTTTCGAAGATAAAAATTTAAATTTTGAGTATCGCATAGAACTAACGTGCAGGCACTATACGTTATGTTTAAAAAAAATATATAAAATTTTTTTTCAAAATGGCAGCTAATGTAAAAATTCAAAGTGTCATAACTTTGCTAAATAAAATCCTACTAAAAAATGTCTAATGCAAAAAGTGTTTGGAATTTTAATTTGCATATAAAAGCAATTTTTAATTATTTTTTTTTTAATAAAAACCGAGTCTTACCATATATTGACCGAGACCTCGAACGAGCTTTTATGCGACTCTGCATATAGTTAATGCTCGTACGAGGTTTCTATTTAAGAAATAGACTTGAATTTTTAATACAAAATAGAGCTTTCGACTATACTTACGATACTATAAAAAAAAATTAAAAATTAAAAAATAAAAGTATTTTTTTTTCAAAACACGTTTAGTGTGATGAGTCGATCGACCTACCATTCATACGCTCATAAGATTTTAAATATAGTTAAGGTCAGTGTGAGCTTATTTATACATATTTAAATTTCAATTTTTGTGACAGTATAGAATTCTTAAGCATCCTGTGTATGTTTGTTAGCAAAATCCATTTTGTCAATTTTTTGCAAAATGGCGACAAGTATTGAAATTCAATCACTTATAACTCAGTAGTGTTCAATTTTGTCAAAAAGGTCTCTATACATGAAATGTTTAGAAGCCTAAAGTTCATCAGAATAAAATAAAAAAAATATATATTTTTGCTTGAAAACAAGCGATGTATCAGTTCGATCGTACCCCCATACTAGCCATTTTGAGACTTTCGGAAGAGTTAACGCTCTTAACTGTTTGGTTTCGAAGATAAAAATTTAAATTTTGAGTATCGCATAGAACTAACGTGCAGGCACTATACGTTATGTTTAAAAAAAATATATAAAATTTTTTTTCAAAATGGCAGCTAATGTAAAAATTCAAAGTGTCATAACTTTGCTAAATGAAATCCTACTAAAAAATGTCTAATGCAAAAAGTGTTTGGAATTTTAATTTGCATATAAAAGCAATTTTTAATTATTTTTTTTTTAATAAAAACCGAGTCTTACCATATATTGACCGAGACCTCGAACGAGCTTTTATGCGACTCTGCATATAGTTAATGCTCGTACGAGGTTTCTATTTAAGAAATAGACTTGAATTTTTAATACAAAATAGAGCTTTCGACTATACTTACGATACTATAAAAAAAAATTAAAAATTAAAAAATAAAAGTATTTTTTTTTCAAAACACGTTTAGTGTGATGAGTCGATCGACCTACCATTCATACGCTCATAAGATTTTCAATATAGTTAAGGTCAGTGTGAGCTTATTTATACATATTTAAATTTCAATTTTTGTGACAGTATAGAATTCTTAAGCATCCTGTGTATGTTTGTTAGCAAAATCCATTTTGTCAATTTTTTGCAAAATGGCGACAAGTATTGAAATTCAATCACTTATAACTCAGTAGTGTTCAATTTTGTCAAAAAGGTCTCTATACATGAAATGTTTAGAAGCCTAAAGTTCATCAGAATAAAATAAAAAAAATATATATTTTTGCTTGAAAACAAGCGATGTATCAGTTCGATCGTACCCCCATACTAGCCATTTTGAGACTTTCGGAAGAGTTAACGCTCTTAACTGTTTGGTTTCGAAGATAAAAATTTAAATTTTGAGTATCGCATAGAACTAACGTGCAGGCACTATACGTTATGTTTAAAAAAAATATATAAAATTTTTTTTCAAAATGGCAGCTAATGTAAAAATTCAAAGTGTCATAACTTTGCTAAATGAAATCCTACTAAAAAATGTCTAATGCAAAAAGTGTTTGGAATTTTAATTTGCATATAAAAGCAATTTTTAATTATTTTTTTTTTAATAAAAACCGAGTCTTACCATATATTGACCGAGACCTCGAACGAGCTTTTATGCGACTCTGCATATAGTTAATGCTCGTACGAGGTTTCTATTTAAGAAATAGACTTGAATTTTTAATACAAAATAGAGCTTTCGACTATACTTACGATACTATAAAAAAAAATTAAAAATTAAAAAATAAAAGTATTTTTTTTTCAAAACACGTTTAGTGTGATGAGTCGATCGACCTACCATTCATACGCTCATAAGATTTTCAATATAGTTAAGGTCAGTGTGAGCTTATTTATACATATTTAAATTTCAATTTTTGTGACAGTATAGAATTCTTAAGCATCCTGTGTATGTTTGTTAGCAAAATCCATTTTGTCAATTTTTTGCAAAATGGCGACAAGTATTGAAATTCAATCACTTATAACTCAGTAGTGTTCAATTTTGTCAAAAAGGTCTCTATACATGAAATGTTTAGAAGCCTAAAGTTCATCAGAATAAAATAAAAAAAATATATATTTTTGCTTGAAAACAAGCGATGTATCAGTTCGATCGTACCCCCATACTAGCCATTTTGAGACTTTCGGAAGAGTTAACGCTCTTAACTGTTTGGTTTCGAAGATAAAAATTTAAATTTTGAGTATCGCATAGAACTAACGTGCAGGCACTATACGTTATGTTTAAAAAAAATATATAAAACTTTTTTTCAAAATGGCAGCTAATGTAAAAATTCAAAGTGTCATAACTTTGCTAAATGAAATCCTACTAAAAAATGTCTAATGCAAAAAGTGTTTGGAATTTTAATTTGCATATAAAAGCAATTTTTAATTTTTTTTTTTTTAATAAAAACCGAGTCTTACCATATATTGCCCGAGACCTCGAACGAGCTTTTATGCGACTCTGCATATAGTTAATGCTCGTACGAGGTTTCTATTTAAGAAATAGACTTGAATTTTTAATACAAAATAGAGCTTTCGACTATACTTACGATACTATAAAAAAAAATTAAAAATTAAAAAATAAAAGTATTTTTTTTTCAAAACACGTTTAGTGTGATGAGTCGATCGACCTACCATTCATACGCTCATAAGATTTTCAATATAGTTAAGGTCAGTGTGAGCTTATTTATACATATTTAAATTTAAATTTTTGTGACAGTATAGAATTCTTAAGCATCCTGTGTATGTTTGTTAGCAAAATCCATTTTGTCAATTTTTTGCAAAATGGCGACAAGTATTGAAATTCAATCACTTATAACTCAGTAGTGTTCAATTTTGTCAAAAAGGTCTCTATACATGAAATGTTTAGAAGCCTAAAGTTCATCAGAATAAAATATAAAAAATATATATTTTTGCTTGAAAACAAGCGATGTATCAGTTCGAATGTACCCCCATACTAGCCATTTTGAGACTTTCGGAAGAGTTAACGCTCTTAACTGTTTGGTTTCGAAGATAAAAATTTAAATTTTGAGTATCGCATAGAACTAACGTGCAGGCACTATACGTTATGTTTAAAAAAAATATATAAATTTTTTTTTCAAAATGGCAGCTAATGTAAAAATTCAAAGTGTCATAACTTTGCTAAATGAAATCCTACTAAAAATGTCTAATGCAAAAAGTGTTTGGAATTTTAATTTGCATATAAAAGCAATTTTTAATTATTTTTTTTTTAATAAAAACCGAGTCTTACCATATATTGACCGAGACCTCGAACGAGCTTTTATGCGACTCTGCATATAGTTAATGCTCGTACGAGGTTTCTATTTAAGAAATAGACTTGAATTTTTAATACAAAATAGAGCTTTCGACTATACTTACGATACTATAAAAAAAAATTAAAAATTAAAAAAGAAAAGTATTTTTTTTTCAAAACACGTTTAGTGTGATGAGTCGATCGACCTAACATTCATACGCTCATAAGATTTTCAATATAGTTAAGGTCAGTGTGAGCTTATTTATACATATTTAAATTTCAATTTTTGTGACAGTATAGAATTCTTAAGCATCCTGTGTATGTTTGTTAGCAAAATCCATTTTGTCAATTTTTTGCAAAATGGCGACAAGTATTGAAATTCAATCACTTATAACTCAGTAGTGTTCAATTTTGTCAAAAAGGTCTCTATACATGAAATGTTTAGAAGCCTAAAGTTCATCAGAATAAAATAAAAAAAATATATATTTTTGCTTGAAAACAAGCGATGTATCAGTTCGATCGTACCCCCATACTAGCCATTTTGAGACTTTCGGAAGAGTTAACGCTCTTAACTGTTTGGTTTCGAAGATAAAAATTTAAATTTTGAGTATCGCATAGAACTAACGTGCAGGCACTATACGTTATGTTTAAAAAAAATATATAAAATTTTTTTTCAAAATGGCAGCTAATGTAAAAATTCAAAGTGTCATAACTTTGCTAAATGAAATCCTACTAAAAAATGTCTAATGCAAAAAGTGTTTGGAATTTTAATTTACATATAAAAGCAATTTTTAATTATTTTTTTTTTAATAAAAACCGAGTCTTACGATATATTGACCGAGACCTCGAACGAGCTTTTATGCGACTCTGCATATAGTTAATGCTCGTACGAGGTTTCTATTTAAGAAATAGACTTGAATTTTTAATACAAAATAGAGCTTTCGACTATACTTACGATACTATAAAAAAAAATTAAAAATTAAAAAATAAAAGTATTTTTTTTTCAAAACACGTTTAGTGTGATGAGTCGATCGACCTAACATTCATACGCTCATAAGATTTTCAATATAGTTAAGGTCAGTGTGAGCTTATTTATACATATTTAAATTTCTATTTTTGTGACAGTATAGAATTCTTAAGCATCCTGTGTATGTTTGTTAGCAAAATCCATTTTGTCAATTTTTTGCAAAATGGCGACAAGTATTGAAATTCAATCACTTATAACTCAGTAGTGTTCAATTTTGTCAAAAAGGTCTCTATACATGAAATGTTTAGAAGCCTAAAGTTCATCAGAATAAAATAAAAAAAATATATATTTTTGCTTGAAAACAAGCGATGTATCAGTTCGATCGTACCCCCATACTAGCCATTTTGAGACTTTCGGAAGAGTTAACGCTCTTAACTGTTTGGTTTCGAAGATAAAAATTTAAATTTTGAGTATCGCATAGAACTAACGTGCAGGCACTATACGTTATGTTTAAAAAAAATATATAAAATTTTTTTTCAAAATGGCAGCTAATGTAAAAATTCAAAGTGTCATAACTTTGCTAAATGAAATCCTACTAAAAAATGTCTAATGCAAAAAGTGTTTGGAATTTTAATTTGCATATAAAAGCAATTTTTAATTATTTTTTTTTTAATAAAAACCGAGTCTTACCATATATTGACCGAGACCTCGAACGAGCTTTTATGCGACTCTGCATATAGTTAATGCTCGTACGAGGTTTCTATTTAAGAAATAGACTTGAATTTTTAATACAAAATAGAGCTTTCGACTATACTTACGATACTATAAAAAAAAATTAAAAATTAAAAAATAAAAGTATTTTTTTTTCAAAACACGTTTAGTGTGATGAGTCGATCGACCTACCATTCATACGCTCATAAGATTTTCAATATAGTTAAGGTCAGTGTGAGCTTATTTATACATATTTAAATTTCAATTTTTGTGACAGTATAGAATTCTTAAGCATCCTGTGTATGTTTGTTAGCAAAATCCATTTTGTCAATTTTTTGCAAAATGGCGACAAGTATTGAAATTCAATCACTTATAACTCAGTAGTGTTCAATTTTGTCAAAAAGGTCTCTATACATGAAATGTTTAGAAGCCTAAAGTTCATCAGAATAAAATAAAAAAAATATATATTTTTGCTTGAAAACAAGCGATGTATCAGTTCGATCGTACCCCCATACTAGCCATTTTGAGACTTTCGGAAGAGTTAACGCTCTTAACTGTTTGGTTTCGAAGATAAAAATTTAAATTTTGAGTATCGCATAGAACTAACGTGCAGGCACTATACGTTATGTTTAAAAAAAATATATAAAATTTTTTTTCAAAATGGCAGCTAATGTAAAAATTCAAAGTGTCATAACTTTGCTAAATGAAATCCTACTAAAAAATGTCTAATGCAAAAAGTGTTTGGAATTTTAATTTGCATATAAAAGCAATTTTTAATTATTTTTTTTTTAATAAAAACCGAGTCTTACCATATATTGACCGAGACCTCGAACGAGCTTTTATGCGACTCTGCATATAGTTAATGCTCGTACGAGGTTTCTATTTAAGAAATAGACTTGAATTTTTAATACAAAATAGAGCTTTCGACTATACTTACGATACTATAAAAAAAAATTAAAAATTAAAAAATAAAAGTATTTTTTTTTCAAAACACGTTTAGTGTGATGAGTCGATCGACCTACCATTCATACGCTCATAAGATTTTCAATATAGTTAAGGTCAGTGTGAGCTTATTTATACATATTTAAATTTCAATTTTTGTGACAGTATAGAATTCTTAAGCATCCTGTGTATGTTTGTTAGCAAAATCCATTTTGTCAATTTTTTGCAAAATGGCGACAAGTATTGTAATTCAATCACTTATAACTCAGTAGTGTTAAATTTTGTCAAAAAGGTCTCTATACATGAAATGTTTAGAAGCCTAAAGTTCATCAGAATAAAATATAAAAAATATATATTTTTGCTTGAAAACAAGCGATGTATCAGTTCGAATGTACCCCCATACTAGCCATTTTGAGACTTTCGGAAGAGTTAACGCTCTTAACTGTTTGGTTTCGAAGATAAAAATTTAAATTTTGAGTATCGCATAGAACTAACGTGCAGGCACTATACGTTATGTTTAAAAAAAATATATAAAATTTTTTTTTAAAATGGCAGCTAATGTAAAAATTCAAAGTGTCATAACTTTGCTAAATGAAATCCTACTAAAAAATGTCTAATGCAAAAAGTGTTTGGAATTTTAATTTGCATATAAAAGCAATTTTTAATTATTTTTTTTTTAATAAAAACCGAGTCTTACCATATATTGACCGAGACCTCGAACGAGCTTTTATGCGACTCTGCATATAGTTAATGCTCGTACGAGGTTTCTATTTAAGAAATAGACTTGAATTTTTAATACAAAATAGAGCTTTCGACTATACTTACGATACTATAAAAAAAAATTAAAAATTAAAAAATAAAAGTATTTTTTTTTCAAAACACGTTTAGTGTGATGAGTCGATCGACCTAACATTCATACGCTCATAAGATTTTCAATATAGTTAAGGTCAGTGTGAGCTTATTTATACATATTTAAATTTCAATTTTTGTGACAGTATAGAATTCTTAAGCATCCTGTGTATGTTTGTTAGCAAAATCCATTTTGTCAATTTTTTGCAAAATGGCGACAAGTATTGAAATTCAATCACTTATAACTCAGTAGTGTTCAATTTTGTCAAAAAGGTCTCTATACATGAAATGTTTAGAAGCCTAAAGTTCATCAGAATAAAATATAGAAAATATATATTTTTGCTTGAAAACAAGCGATGTATCAGTTCGATCGTACCCCCATACTAGCCATTTTGAGACTTTCGGAAGAGTTAACGCTCTTAACTGTTTGGTTTCGAAGATAAAAATTTAAATTTTGAGTATCGCATAGAACAAACGTGCAGGCACTATACGTTATGTTTAAAAAAAATATATAATTTTTTTTTTCAAAATGGCAGCTAATGTAAAAATTCAAAGTGTCATAACTTTGCTAAATGAAATCCTACTAAAAAATGTCTAATGCAAAAAGTGTTTGGAATTTTAATTTGCATATAAAAGCAATTTTTAATTATTTTTTTTTTAATAAAAACCGAGTCTTACCATATATTGACCGAGACCTCGAACGAGCTTTTATGCGACTCTGCATATAGTTAATGCTCGTACGAGGTTTTTATTTAAGAAATAGACTTGAATTTTTAATACAAAATAGAGCTTTCGACTATACTTACGATACTATAAAAAAAAATTAAAAATTAAAAAAAAAAAGTATTTTTTTTTCAAAACACGTTTAGTGTGATGAGTCGATCGACCTAACATTCATACGCTCATAAGATTTTCAATATAGTTAAGGTCAGTGTGAGCTTATTTATACATATTTAAATTTCAATTTTTGTGACAGTATAGAATTCTTAAGCATCCTGTGTATGTTTGTTAGCAAAATCCATTTTGTCAATTTTTTGCAAAATGGCGACAAGTATTGAAATTCAATCACTTATAACTCAGTAGTGTTCAATTTTGTCAAAAAGGTCTCTATACATGAAATGTTTAGAAGCCTAAAGTTCATCAGAATAAAATAAAAAAAATATATATTTTTGCTTGAAAACAAGCGATGTATCAGTTCGATCGTACCCCCATACTAGCCATTTTGAGACTTTCGGAAGAGTTAACGCTCTTAACTGTTTGGTTTCGAAGATAAAAATTTAAATTTTGAGTATCGCATAGAACTAACGTGCAGGCACTATACGTTATGTTTAAAAAAAATATATAAAATTTTTTTTCAAAATGGCAGCTAATGTAAAAATTCAAAGTGTCATAACTTTGCTAAATGAAATCCTACTAAAAAATGTCTAATGCAAAAAGTGTTTGGAATTTTAATTTGCATATAAAAGCAATTTTTAATTTTTTTTTTTTTAATAAAAACCGAGTCTTACCATATATTGCCCGAGACCTCGAACGAGCTTTTATGCGACTCTGCATATAGTTAATGCTCGTACGAGGTTTCTATTTAAGAAATAGACTTGAATTTTTAATACAAAATAGAGCTTTCGACTATACTTACGATACTATAAAAAAAAATTAAAAATTAAAAAATAAAAGTATTTTTTTTTCAAAACACGTTTAGTGTGATGAGTCGATCGACCTACCATTCATACGCTCATAAGATTTTCAATATAGTTAAGGTCAGTGTGAGCTTATTTATACATATTTAAATTTCAATTTTTGTGACAGTATAGAATTCTTAAGCATCCTGTGTATGTTTGTTAGCAAAATCCATTTTGTCAATTTTTTGCAAAATGGCGACAAGTATTGAAATTCAATCACTTATAACTCAGTAGTGTTCAATTTTGTCAAAAAGGTCTCTATACATGAAATGTTTAGAAGCCTAAAGTTCATCAGAATAAAATAAAAAAAATATATATTTTTGCTTGAAAACAAGCGATGTATCAGTTCGATCGTACCCCCATACTAGCCATTTTGAGACTTTCGGAAGAGTTAACGCTCTTAACTGTTTGGTTTCGAAGATAAAAATTTAAATTTTGAGTATCGCATAGAACTAACGTGCAGGCACTATACGTTATGTTTAAAAAAAATATATAAAATTTTTTTTCAAAATGGCAGCTAATGTAAAAATTCAAAGTGTCATAACTTTGCTAAATGAAATCCTACTAAAAAATGTCTAATGCAAAAAGTGTTTGGAATTTTAATTTACATATAAAAGCAATTTTTAATTATTTTTTTTTTAATAAAAACCGAGTCTTACGATATATTGACCGAGACCTCGAACGAGCTTTTATGCGACTCTGCATATAGTTAATGCTCGTACGAGGTTTCTATTTAAGAAATAGACTTGAATTTTTAATACAAAATAGAGCTTTCGACTATACTTACGATACTATAAAAAAAAATTAAAAATTAAAAAATAAAAGTATTTTTTTTTCAAAACACGTTTAGTGTGATGAGTCGATCGACCTAACATTCATACGCTCATAAGATTTTCAATATAGTTAAGGTCAGTGTGAGCTTATTTATACATATTTAAATTTCAATTTTTGTGACAGTATAGAATTCTTAAGCATCCTGTGTATGTTTGTTAGCAAAATCCATTTTGTCAATTTTTTGCAAAATGGCGACAAGTATTGAAATTCAATCACTTATAACTCAGTAGTGTTCAATTTTGTCAAAAAGGTCTCTATACATGAAATGTTTAGAAGCCTAAAGTTCATCAGAATAAAATAAAAAAAATATATATTTTTGCTTGAAAACAAGCGATGTATCAGTTCGATCGTACCCCCATACTAGCCATTTTGAGACTTTCGGAAGAGTTAACGCTCTTAACTGTTTGGTTTCGAAGATAAAAATTTAAATTTTGAGTATCGCATAGAACTAACGTGCAGGCACTATACGTTATGTTTAAAAAAAATATATAAAATTTTTTTTCAAAATGGCAGCTAATGTAAAAATTCAAAGTGTCATAACTTTGCTAAATGAAATCCTACTAAAAAATGTCTAATGCAAAAAGTGTTTGGAATTTTAATTTGCATATAAAAGCAATTTTTAATTATTTTTTTTTTAATAAAAACCGAGTCTTACCATATATTGCCCGAGACCTCGAACGAGCTTTTATGCGACTCTGCATATAGTTAATGCTCGTACGAGGTTTCTATTTAAGAAATAGACTTGAATTTTTAATACAAAATAGAGCTTTTGACTATACTTACGATACTATAAAAAAAAATTAAAAATTAAAAAATAAAAGTATTTTTTTTTCAAAACACGTTTAGTGTGATGAGTCGATCGACCTACCATTCATACGCTCATAAGATTTTCAATATAGTTAAGGTCAGTGTGAGCTTATTTATACATATTTAAATTTAAATTTTTGTGACAGTATAGAATTCTTAAGCATCCTGTGTATGTTTGTTAGCAAAATCCATTTTGTCAATTTTTTGCAAAATGGCGACAAGTATTGAAATTCAATCACTTATAACTCAGTAGTGTTCAATTTTGTCAAAAAGGTCTCTATACATGAAATGTTTAGAAGCCTAAAGTTCATCAGAATAAAATATAAAAAATATATATTTTTGCTTGAAAACAAGCGATGTATCAGTTCGAATGTACCCCCATACTAGCCATTTTGAGACTTTCGGAAGAGTTAACGCTCTTAACTGTTTGGTTTCGAAGATAAAAATTTAAATTTTGAGTATCGCATAGAACTAACGTGCAGGCACTATACGTTATGTTTAAAAAAAATATATAAAATTTTTTTTCAAAATGGCAGCTAATGTAAAAATTCAAAGTGTCATAACTTTGCTAAATATAATCCTACTAAAAAATGTCTAATGCAAAAAGTGTTTGGAATTTTAATTTGCATATTAAAGCAATTTTTAATTATTTTTTTTTTAATAAAAACCGAGTCTTACCATATATTGACCGAGACCTCGAACGAGCTTTTATGCGACTCTGCATATAGTTAATGCTCGTACGAGGTTTCTATTTAAGAAATAGACTTGAATTTTTAATACAAAATAGAGCTTTCGACTATACTTACGATACTATAAAAAAAAATTAAAAATTAAAAAATAAAAGTATTTTTTTTTCAAAACACGTTTAGTGTGATGAGTCGATCGACCTAACATTCATACGCTCATAAGATTTTCAATATAGTTAAGGTCAGTGTGAGCTTATTTATACATATTTAAATTTCAATTTTTGTGACAGTATAGAATTCTTAAGCATCCTGTGTATGTTTGTTAGCAAAATCCATTTTGTCAATTTTTTGCAAAATGGCGACAAGTATTGAAATTCAATCACTTATAACTCAGTAGTGTTCAATTTTGTCAAAAAGGTCTCTATACATGAAATGTTTAGAAGCCTAAAGTTCATCAGAATAAAATAAAAAAAATATATATTTTTGCTTGAAAACAAGCGATGTATCAGTTCGATCGTACCCCCATACTAGCCATTTTGAGACTTTCGGAAGAGTTAACGCTCTTAACTGTTTGGTTTCGAAGATAAAAATTTAAATTTTGAGTATCGCATAGAACTAACGTGCAGGCACTATACGTTATGTTTAAAAAAAATATATAAATTTTTTTTTCAAAATGGCAGCTAATGTAAAAATTCAAAGTGTCATAACTTTGCTAAATGAAATCCTACTAAAAAATGTCTAATGCAAAAAGTGTTTGGAATTTTAATTTGCATATAAAAGCAATTTTTAATTATTTTTTTTTTAATAAAAACCGAGTCTTACCATATATTGACCGAGACCTCGAACGAGCTTTTATGCGACTCTGCATATAGTTAATGCTCGTACGAGGTTTCTATTAAAGAAATAGACTTGAATTTTTAATACAAAATAGAGCTTTCGACTATACTTACGATACTATAAAAAAAAATTAAAAATTAAAAAATAAAAGTATTTTTTTTTCAAAACACGTTTAGTGTGATGAGTCGATCGACCTAACATTCATACGCTCATAAGATTTTCAATATAGTTAAGGTCAGTGTGAGCTTATTTATACATATTTAAATTTCAATTTTTGTGACAGTATAGAATTCTTAAGCATCCTGTGTATGTTTGTTAGCAAAATCCATTTTGTCAATTTTTTGCAAAATGGCGACAAGTATTGAAATTCAATCACTTATAACTCAGTAGTGTTCAATTTTGTCAAAAAGGTCTCTATACATGAAATGTTAAGAAGCCTAAAGTTCATCAAAATAAAATAAAAAAAATATATATTTTTGCTTGAAAACAAGCGATGTATCAGTTCGATCGTACCCCCATACTAGCCATTTTGAGACTTTCGGAAGAGTTAACGCTCTTAACTGTTTGGTTTCGAAGATAAAAATTTAAATTTTGAGTATCGCATAGAACTAACGTGCAGGCACTATACGTTATGTTTAAAAAAAATATATAAAATTTTTTTTCAAAATGGCAGCTAATGTAAAAATTCAAAGTGTCATAACTTTGCTAAATAAAATCCTACTAAAAAATGTCTAATGCAAAAAGTGTTTGGAATTTTAATTTGCATATAAAAGCAATTTTTAATTATTTTTTTTTTAATAAAAACCGAGTCTTACCATATATTGACCGAGACCTCGAACGAGCTTTTATGCGACTCTGCATATAGTTAATGCTCGTACGAGGTTTCTATTTAAGAAATAGACTTGAATTTTTAATACAAAATAGAGCTTTCGACTATACTTACGATACTATAAAAAAAAATTAAAAATTAAAAAATAAAAGTATTTTTTTTTCAAAACACGTTTAGTGTGATGAGTCGATCGACCTACCATTCATACGCTCATAAGATTTTCAATATAGTTAAGGTCAGTGTGAGCTTATTTATACATATTTAAATTTCAATTTTTGTGACAGTATAGAATTCTTAAGCATCCTGTGTATGTTTGTTAGCAAAATCCATTTTGTCAATTTTTTGCAAAATGGCGACAAGTATTGAAATTCAATCACTTATAACTCAGTAGTGTTCAATTTTGTCAAAAAGGTCTCTATACATGAAATGTTTAGAAGCCTAAAGTTCATCAGAATAAAATAAAAAAAATATATATTTTTGCTTGAAAACAAGCGATGTATCAGTTCGATCGTACCCCCATACTAGCCATTTTGAGACTTTCGGAAGAGTTAACGCTCTTAACTGTTTGGTTTCGAAGATAAAAATTTAAATTTTGAGTATCGCATAGAACTAACGTGCAGGCACTATACGTTATGTTTAAAAAAAATATATAAATTTTTTTTTCAAAATGGCAGCTAATGTAAAAATTCAAAGTGTCATAACTTTGCTAAATGAAATCCTACTAAAAAATGTCTAATGCAAAAAGTGTTTGGAATTTTAATTTGCATATAAAAGCAATTTTTAATTATTTTTTTTTTAATAAAAACCGAGTCTTACCATATATTGACCGAGACCTCGAACGAGCTTTTATGCGACTCTGCATATAGTTAATGCTCGTACGAGGTTTCTATTTAAGAAATAGACTTGAATTTTTAATACAAAATAGAGCTTTCGACTATACTTACGATACTATAAAAAAAAATTAAAAATTAAAAAATAAAAGTATTTTTTTTTCAAAACACGTTTAGTGTGATGAGTCGATCGACCTACCATTCATACGCTCATAAGATTTTCAATATAGTTAAGGTCAGTGTGAGCTTATTTATACATATTTAAATTTCAATTTTTGTGACAGTATAGAATTCTTAAGCATCCTGTGTATGTTTGTTAGCAAAATCCATTTTGTCAATTTTTTGCAAAATGGCGACAAGTATTGAAATTCAATCACTTATAACTCAGTAGTGTTCAATTTTGTCAAAAAGGTCTCTATACATGAAATGTTTAGAAGCCTAAAGTTCATCAGAATAAAATAAAAAAAATATATATTTTTGCTTGAAAACAAGCGATGTATCAGTTCGATCGTACCCCCATACTAGCCATTTTGAGACTTTCGGAAGAGTTAACGCTCTTAACTGTTTGGTTTCGAAGATAAAAATTTAAATTTTGAGTATCGCATAGAACTAACGTGCAGGCACTATACGTTATGTTTAAAAAAAATATATAAAATTTTTTTTCAAAATGGCAGCTAATGTAAAAATTCAAAGTGTCATAACTTTGCTAAATATAATCCTACTAAAAAATGTCTAATGCAAAAAGTGTTTGGAATTTTAATTTGCATATTAAAGCAATTTTTAATTATTTTTTTTTTAATAAAAACCGAGTCTTACCATATATTGACCGAGACCTCGAACGAGCTTTTATGCGACTCTGCATATAGTTAATGCTCGTACGAGGTTTCTATTTAAGAAATAGACTTGAATTTTTAATACAAAATAGAGCTTTCGACTATACTTACGATACTATAAAAAAAAATTAAAAATTAAAAAATAAAAGTATTTTTTTTTCAAAACACGTTTAGTGTGATGAGTCGATCGACCTAACATTCATACGCTCATAAGATTTTCAATATAGTTAAGGTCAGTGTGAGCTTATTTATACATATTTAAATTTCAATTTTTGTGACAGTATAGAATTCTTAAGCATCCTGTGTATGTTTGTTAGCAAAATCCATTTTGTCAATTTTTTGCAAAATGGCGACAAGTATTGAAATTCAATCACTTATAACTCAGTAGTGTTCAATTTTGTCAAAAAGGTCTCTATACATGAAATGTTTAGAAGCCTAAAGTTCATCAGAATAAAATAAAAAAAATATATATTTTTGCTTGAAAACAAGCGATGTATCAGTTCGATCGTACCCCCATACTAGCCATTTTGAGACTTTCGGAAGAGTTAACGCTCTTAACTGTTTGGTTTCGAAGATAAAAATTTAAATTTTGAGTATCGCATAGAACTAACGTGCAGGCACTATACGTTATGTTTAAAAAAAATATATAAATTTTTTTTTCAAAATGGCAGCTAATGTGAAAATTCAAAGTGTCATAACTTTGCTAAATGAAATCCTACTAAAAAATGTCTAATGCAAAAAGTGTTTGGAATTTTAATTTGCATATAAAAGCAATTTTTAATTATTTTTTTTTTAATAAAAACCGAGTCTTACCATATATTGACCGAGACCTCGAACGAGCTTTTATGCGACTCTGCATATAGTTAATGCTCGTACGAGGTTTCTATTAAAGAAATAGACTTGAATTTTTAATACAAAATAGAGCTTTCGACTATACTTACGATACTATAAAAAAAAATTAAAAATTAAAAAATAAAAGTATTTTTTTTTCAAAACACGTTTAGTGTGATGAGTCGATCGACCTAACATTCATACGCTCATAAGATTTTCAATATAGTTAAGGTCAGTGTGAGCTTATTTATACATATTTAAATTTCAATTTTTGTGACAGTATAGAATTCTTAAGCATCCTGTGTATGTTTGTTAGCAAAATCCATTTTGTCAATTTTTTGCAAAATGGCGACAAGTATTGAAATTCAATCACTTATAACTCAGTAGTGTTCAATTTTGTCAAAAAGGTCTCTATACATGAAATGTTAAGAAGCCTAAAGTTCATCAGAATAAAATAAAAAAAATATATATTTTTGCTTGAAAACAAGCGATGTATCAGTTCGATCGTACCCCCATACTAGCCATTTTGAGACTTTCGGAAGAGTTAACGCTCTTAACTGTTTGGTTTCGAAGATAAAAATTTAAATTTTGAGTATCGCATAGAACTAACGTGCAGGCACTATACGTTATGTTTAAAAAAAATATATAAAATTTTTTTTCAAAATGGCAGCTAATGTAAAAATTCAAAGTGTCATAACTTTGCTAAATAAAATCCTACTAAAAAATGTCTAATGCAAAAAGTGTTTGGAATTTTAATTTGCATATAAAAGCAATTTTTAATTATTTTTTTTTTAATAAAAACCGAGTCTTACCATATATTGACCGAGACCTCGAACGAGCTTTTATGCGACTCTGCATATAGTTAATGCTCGTACGAGGTTTCTATTTAAGAAATAGACTTGAATTTTTAATACAAAATAGAGCTTTCGACTATACTTACGATACTATAAAAAAAAATTAAAAATTAAAAAATAAAAGTATTTTTTTTTCAAAACACGTTTAGTGTGATGAGTCGATCGACCTACCATTCATACGCTCATAAGATTTTCAATATAGTTAAGGTCAGTGTGAGCTTATTTATACATATTTAAATTTCAATTTTTGTGACAGTATAGAATTCTTAAGCATCCTGTGTATGTTTGTTAGCAAAATCCATTTTGTCAATTTTTTGCAAAATGGCGACAAGTATTGAAATTCAATCACTTATAACTCAGTAGTGTTCAATTTTGTCAAAAAGGTCTCTATACATGAAATGTTTAGAAGCCTAAAGTTCATCAGAATAAAATAAAAAAAATATATATTTTTGCTTGAAAACAAGCGATGTATCAGTTCGATCGTACCCCCATACTAGCCATTTTGAGACTTTCGGAAGAGTTAACGCTCTTAACTGTTTGGTTTCGAAGATAAAAATTTAAATTTTGAGTATCGCATAGAACTAACGTGCAGGCACTATACGTTATGTTTAAAAAAAATATATAAATTTTTTTTTCAAAATGGCAGCTAATGTAAAAATTCAAAGTGTCATAACTTTGCTAAATGAAATCCTACTAAAAAATGTCTAATGCAAAAAGTGTTTGGAATTTTAATTTGCATATAAAAGCAATTTTTAATTATTTTTTTTTTAATAAAAACCGAGTCTTACCATATATTGACCGAGACCTCGAACGAGCTTTTATGCGACTCTGCATATAGTTAATGCTCGTACGAGGTTTCTATTTAAGAAATAGACTTGAATTTTTAATACAAAATAGAGCTTTCGACTATACTTACGATACTATAAAAAAAAATTAAAAATTAAAAAATAAAAGTATTTTTTTTTCAAAACACGTTTAGTGTGATGAGTCGATCGACCTACCATTCATACGCTCATAAGATTTTCAATATAGTTAAGGTCAGTGTGAGCTTATTTATACATATTTAAATTTAAATTTTTGTGACAGTATAGAATTCTTAAGCATCCTGTGTATGTTTGTTAGCAAAATCCATTTTGTCAATTTTTTGCAAAATGGCGACAAGTATTGAAATTCAATCACTTATAACTCAGTAGTGTTCAATTTTGTCAAAAAGGTCTCTATACATGAAATGTTTAGAAGCCTAAAGTTCATCAGAATAAAATATAAAAAATATATATTTTTGCTTGAAAACAAGCGATGTATCAGTTCGAATGTACCCCCATACTAGCCATTTTGAGACTTTCGGAAGAGTTAACGCTCTTAACTGTTTGGTTTCGAAGATAAAATCTTAAATTTTGAGTATCGCATAGAACTAACGTGCAGGCACTATACGTTATGTTTAAAAAAAATATATAAAATTTTTTTTCAAAATGGCAGCTAATGTAAAAATTCAAAGTGTCATAACTTTGCTAAATGAAATCCTACTAAAAAATGTCTAATGCAAAAAGTGTTTGGAATTTTAATTTGCATATAAAAGCAATTTTTAATTATTTTTTTTTTAATAAAAACCGAGTCTTACCATATATTGACCGAGACCTCGAACGAGCTTTTATGCGACTCTGCATATAGTTAATGCTCGTACGAGGTTTCTATTTAAGAAATAGACTTGAATTTTTAATACAAAATAGAGCTTTCGACTATACTTACGATACTATAAAAAAAAATTAAAAATTAAAAAATAAAAGTATTTTTTTTTCAAAACACGTTTAGTGTGATGAGTCGATCGACCTAACATTCATACGCTCATAAGATTTTCAATATAGTTAAGGTCAGTGTGAGCTTATTTATACATATTTAAATTTCAATTTTTGTGACAGTATAGAATTCTTAAGCATCCTGTGTATGTTTGTTAGCAAAATCCATTTTGTCAATTTTTTGCAAAATGGCGACAAGTATTGAAATTCAATCACTTATAACTCAGTAGTGTTCAATTTTGTCAAAAAGGTCTCTATACATGAAATGTTTAGAAGCCTAAAGTTCATCAGAATAAAATAAAAAAAATATATATTTTTGCTTGAAAACAAGCGATGTATCAGTTCGATCGTACCCCCATACTAGCCATTTTGAGACTTTCGGAAGAGTTAACGCTCTTAACTGTTTGGTTTCGAAGATAAAAATTTAAATTTTGAGTATCGCATAGAACTAACGTGCAGGCACTATACGTTATGTTTAAAAAAAATATATAAAATTTTTTTTTAAAATGGCAGCTAATGTAAAAATTCAAAGTGTCATAACTTTGCTAAATGAAATCCTACTAAAAAATGTCTAATGCAAAAAGTGTTTGGAATTTTAATTTGCATATAAAAGCAATTTTTAATTATTTTTTTTTTAATAAAAACCGAGTCTTACCATATATTGACCGAGACCTCGAACGAGCTTTTATGCGACTCTGCATATAGTTAATGCTCGTACGAGGTTTCTATTTAAGAAATAGACTTGAATTTTTAATACAAAATAGAGCTTTCGACTATACTTACGATACTATAAAAAAAAATTAAAAATTAAAAAATAAAAGTATTTTTTTTTCAAAACACGTTTAGTGTGATGAGTCGATCGACCTACCATTCATACGCTCATAAGATTTTCAATATAGTTAAGGTCAGTGTGAGCTTATTTATACATATTTAAATTTCAATTTTTGTGACAGTATAGAATTCTTAAGCATCCTGTGTATGTTTGTTAGCAAAATCCATTTTGTCAATTTTTTGCAAAATGGCGACAAGTATTGAAATTCAATCACTTATAACTTAGTAGTGTTCAATTTTGTCAAAAAGGTCTCTATACATGAAATGTTTAGAAGCCTAAAGTTCATCAGAATAAAATAAAAAAAATATATATTTTTGCTTGAAAACAAGCGATGTATCAGTTCGATCGTACCCCCATACTAGCCATTTTGAGACTTTCGGAAGAGTTAACGCTCTTAACTGTTTGGTTTCGAAGATAAAAATTTAAATTTTGAGTATCGCATAGAACTAACGTGCAGGCACTATACGTTATGTTTAAAAAAAATATATAAAATTTTTTTTCAAAATGGCAGCTAATGTAAAAATTCAAAGTGTCATAACTTTGCTAAATGAAATCCTACTAAAAAATGTCTAATGCAAAAAGTGTTTGGAATTTTAATTTGCATATAAAAGCAATTTTTAATTATTTTTTTTTTAATAAAAACCGAGTCTTACCATATATTGACCGAGACCTCGAACGAGCTTTTATGCGACTCTGCATATAGTTAATGCTCGTACGAGGTTTCTATTTAAGAAATAGACTTGAATTTTTAATACAAAATAGAGCTTTCGACTATACTTACGATACTATAAAAAAAAATTAAAAATTAAAAAATAAAAGTATTTTTTTTTCAAAACACGTTTAGTGTGATGAGTCGATCGACCTACCATTCATACGCTCATAAGATTTTCAATATAGTTAAGGTCAGTGTGAGCTTATTTATACATATTTAAATTTCAATTTTTGTGACAGTATAGAATTCTTAAGCATCCTGTGTATGTTTGTTAGCAAAATCCATTTTGTCAATTTTTTGCAAAATGGCGACAAGTATTGAAATTCAATCACTTATAACTCAGTAGTGTTCAATTTTGTCAAAAAGGTCTCTATACATGAAATGTTTAGAAGCCTAAAGTTCATCAGAATAAAATATAAAAAATATATATTTTTGCTTGAAAACAAGCGATGTATCAGTTCGATCGTACCCCCATACTAGCCATTTTGAGACTTTCGGAAGAGTTAACGCTCTTAACTGTTTGGTTTCGAAGATAAAAATTTAAATTTTGAGTATCGCATAGAACTAACGTGCAGGCACTATACGTTATGTTTAAAAAAAATATATAAAATTTTTTTTCAAAATGGCAGCTAATGTAAAAATTCAAAGTGTCATAACTTTGCTAAATGAAATCCTACTAAAAAATGTCTAATCCAAAAAGTGTTTGGAATTTTAATTTGCATATAAAAGCAATTTTTAATTTTTTTTTTTTTAATAAAAACCGAGTCTTACCATATATTGACCGAGACCTCGAACGAGCTTTTATGCGACTCTGCATATAGTTAATGCTCGTACGAGGTTTCTATTTAAGAAATAGACTTCAATTTTTAATACAAAATAGAGCTTTCGACTATACTTACGATACTATAAAAAAAAATTTAAAATTAAAAAATAAAAGTATTTTTTTTTCAAAACACGTTTAGTGTGATGAGTCGATCGACCTAACATTCATACGCTCATAAGATTTTCAATATAGTTAAGGTCAGTGTGAGCTTATTTATACATATTTAAATTTCAATTTTTGTGACAGTATAGAATTCTTAAGCATCCTGTGTATGTTTGTTAGCAAAATCCATTTTGTCAATTTTTTGCAAAATGGCGACAAGTATTGAAATTCAATCACTTATAACTCAGTAGTGTTCAATTTTGTCAAAAAGGTCTCTATACATGAAATGTTTAGAAGCCTAAAGTTCATCAGAATAAAATAAAAAAAATATATATTTTTGCTTGAAAACAAGCGATGTATCAGTTCGATCGTACCCCCATACTAGCCATTTTGAGACTTTCGGAAGAGTTAACGCTCTTAACTGTTTGGTTTCGAAGATAAAAATTTAAATTTTGAGTATCGCATAGAACTAACGTGCAGGCACTATACGTTATGTTTAAAAAAAATATATAAAATTTTTTTTCAAAATGGCAGCTAATGTAAAAATTCAAAGTGTCATAACTTTGCTAAATGAAATCCTACTAAAAAATGTCTAATGCAAAAAGTGTTTGGAATTTTAATTTGCATATAAAAGCAATTTTTAATTATTTTTTTTTTAATAAAAACCGAGTCTTACCATATATTGACCGAGACCTCGAACGAGCTTTTATGCGACTCTGCATATAGTTAATGCTCGTACGAGGTTTCTATTTAAGAAATAGACTTGAATTTTTAATACAAAATAGAGCTTTCGACTATACTTATGATACTATAAAAAAAAATTAAAAATTAAAAAATAAAAGTATTTTTTTTTCAAAACACGTTTAGTGTGATGAGTCGATCGACCTACCATTCATACGCTCATAAGATTTTCAATATAGTTAAGGTCAGTGTGAGCTTATTTATACATATTTAAATTTCAATTTTTGTGACAGTATAGAATTCTTAAGCATCCTGTGTATGTTTGTTAGCAAAATCCATTTTGTCAATTTTTTGCAAAATGGCGACAAGTATTGAAATTCAATCACTTATAACTCAGTAGTGTTCAATTTTGTCAAAAAGGTCTCTATACATGAAATGTTTAGAAGCCTAAAGTTCATCAGAATAAAATATAAAAAATATATATTTTTGCTTGAAAACAAGCGATGTATCAGTTCGATCGTACCCCCATACTAGCCATTTTGAGACTTTCGGAAGAGTTAACGCTCTTAACTGTTTGGTTTCGAAGATAAAAATTTAAATTTTGAGTATCGCATAGAACTAACGTGCAGGCACTATACGTTATGTTTAAAAAAAATATATAAATTTTTTTTTCAAAATGGCAGCTAATGTAAAAATTCAAAGTGTCATAACTTTGCTAAATGAAATCCTACTAAAAAATGTCTAATGCAAAAAGTGTTTGGAATTTTAATTTGCATATAAAAGCAATTTTTAATTATTTTTTTTTTAATAAAAACCGAGTCTTACCATATATTGACCGAGACCTCGAACGAGCTTTTATGCGACTCTGCATATAGTTAATGCTCGTACGAGGTTTCTATTTAAGAAATAGACTTGAATTTTTAATACAAAATAGAGCTTTCGACTATACTTACGATACTATAAAAAAAAATTGAAAATTAAAAAATAAAAGTATTTTTTTTTCAAAACACGTTTAGTGTGATGAGTCGATCGACCTAACATTCATACGCTCATAAGATTTTCAATATAGTTAAGGTCAGTGTGAGCTTATTTATACATATTTCCATTTCAATTTTTGTGACAGTATAGAATTCTTAAGCATCCTGTGTATGTTTGTTAGCAAAATCCATTTTGTCAATTTTTTGCAAAATGGCGACAAGTATTGAAATTCAATCACTTATAACTCAGTAGTGTTCAATTTTGTCAAAAAGGTCTCTATACATGAAATGTTTAGAAGCCTAAAGTTCATCAGAATAAAATATAAAAAATATATATTTTTGCTTGAAAACAAGCGATGTATCAGTTCGATCGTACCCCCATACTAGCCATTTTGAGACTTTCGGAAGAGTTAACGCTCTTAACTGTTTGGTTTCGAAGATAAAAATTTAAATTTTGAGTATCGCATAGAACTAACGTGCAGGCACTATACGTTATGTTTAAAAAAAATATATAAAATTTTTTTTTAAAATGGCAGCTAATGTAAAAATTCAAAGTGTCATAACTTTGCTAAATGAAATCCTACTAAAAAATGTCTAATGCAAAAAGTGTTTGGAATTTTAATTTGCATATAAAAGCAATTTTTAATTATTTTTTTTTTAATAAAAACCGAGTCTTACCATATATTGACCGAGACCTCGAACGAGCTTTTATGCGACTCTGCATATATTTAATGCTCGTACGAGGTTTCTATTTAAAAAATAGACTTGAATTTTTAATACAAAATAGAGCTTTCGACTATACTTACGATACTATAAAAAAAAATTAAAAATTAAAAAATAAAAGTATTTTTTTTTCAAAACACGTTTAGTGTGATGAGTCGATCGACCTAACATTCATACGCTCATAAGATTTTCAATATAGTTAAGGTCAGTGTGAGCTTATTTATACATATTTAAATTTCAATTTTTGTGACAGTATAGAATTCTTAAGCATCCTGTGTATGTTTGTTAGCAAAGTCCATTTTGTCAATTTTTTGCAAAATGGCGACAAGTTTTGAAATTCAATCACTTATAACTCAGTAGTGTTCAATTTTGTCAAAAAGGTCTCTATACATGAAATGTTTAGAAGCCTAAAGTTCATCAGAATAAAATATAAAAAATATATATTTTTGCTTGAAAACAAGCGATGTATCAGTTCGATCGTACCCCCATACTAGCCATTTTGAGACTTTCGGAAGAGTTAACGCTCTTAACTGTTTGGTTTCGAAGATAAAAATTTAAATTTTGAGTATCGCATAGAACTAACGTGCAGGCACTATACGTTATGTTTAAAAAAAATATATAAAATTTTTTTTCAAAATGGCAGCTAATGTAAAAATTCAAAGTGTCATAACTTTGCTAAATGAAATCCTACTAAAAAATGTCTAATGCAAAAAGTGTTTGGAATTTTAATTTGCATATAAAAGCAATTTTTAATTATTTTTTTTTTAATAAAAACCGAGTCTTACCATATATTGACCGAGACCTCGAACGAGCTTTTATGCGACTCTGCATATAGTTAATGCTCGTACGAGGTTTCTATTTAAGAAATAGACTTCAATTTTTAATACAAAATAGAGCTTTCGACTATACTTACGATACTATAAAAAAAAATTAAAAATTAAAAAATAAAAGTATTTTTTTTTCAAAACACGTTTAGTGTGATGAGTCGATCGACCTAACATTCATACGCTCATAAGATTTTCAATATAGTTAAGGTCAGTGTGAGCTTATTTATACATATTTAAATTTCAATTTTTGTGACAGTATAGAATTCTTAAGCATCCTGTGTATGTTTGTTAGCAAAATCCATTTTGTCAATTTTTTGCAAAATGGCGACAAGTATTGAAATTCAATCACTTATAACTCAGTAGTGTTCAATTTTGTCAAAAAGGTCTCTATACATGAAATGTTTAGAAGCCTAAAGTTCATCAGAATAAAATAAAAAAAATATATATTTTTGCTTGAAAACAAGCGATGTATCAGTTCGATCGTACCCCCATACTAGCCATTTTGAGACTTTCGGAAGAGTTAACGCTCTTAACTGTTTGGTTTCGAAGATAAAAATTTAAATTTTGAGTATCGCATAGAACTAACGTGCAGGCACTATACGTTATGTTTAAAAAAAATATATAAAATTTTTTTAAAATGGCAGCTAATGTAAAAATTCAAAGTGTCATAACTTTGCTAAATGAAATCCTACTAAAAAATGTTTGATGCAAAAAGTGTTTGGAATTTTAATTTGCATATAAAAGCAATTTTTAATTATTTTTTTTTTAATAAAAACCGAGTCTTACCATATATTGACCGAGACCTCGAACGAGCTTTTATGCGACTCTGCATATAGTTAATGCTCGTACGAGGTTTCTATTTAAGAAATAGACTTGAATTTTTAATACAAAATAGAGCTTTCGACTATACTTACGATACTATAAAAAAAAATTAAAAATTAAAAAATAAAAGTATTTTTTTTTCAAAACACGTTTAGTGTGATGAGTCGATCGACCTAACATTCATACGCTCATAAGATTTTCAATATAGTTAAGGTCAGTGTGAGCTTATTTATACATATTTAAATTTCAATTTTTGTGACAGTATAGAATTCTTAAGCATCCTGTGTATGTTTGTTAGCAAAATCCATTTTGTCAATTTTTTGCAAAATGGCGACAAGTATTGAAATTCAATCACTTATAACTCAGTAGTGTTCAATTTTGTCAAAAAGGTCTCTATACATGAAATGTTTAGAAGCCTAAAGTTCATCAGAATAAAATATAAAAAATATATATTTTTGCTTGAAAACAAGCGATGTATCAGTTCGATCGTACCCCCATACTAGCCATTTTGAGACTTTCGGAAGAGTTAACGCTCTTAACTGTTTGGTTTCGAAGATAAAAATTTAAATTTTGAGTATCGCATAGAACTAACGTGCAGGCACTATACGTTATGTTTAAAAAAAATATATAAAATTTTTTTTTAAAATGGCAGCTAATGTAAAAATTCAAAGTGTCATAACTTTGCTAAATGAAATCCTACTAAAAAATGTCTAATGCAAAAAGTGTTTGGAATTTTAATTTGCATATAAAAGCAATTTTTAATTATTTTTTTTTTTATAAAAACCGAGTCTTACCATATATTGACCGAGACCTCGAACGAGCTTTTATGCGACTCTGCATATAGTTAATGCTCGTACGAGGTTTCTATTTAAGAAATAGACTTGAATTTTTAATACAAAATAGAGCTTTCGACTATACTTACGATACTATAAAAAAAAATTAAAAATTAAAAAATAAAAGTATTTTTTTTTCAAAACACGTTTAGTGTGATGAGTCGATCGACCTAACATTCATACGCTCATAAGATTTTCAATATAGTTAAGGTCAGTGTGAGCTTATTTATACATATTTAAATTTCAATTTTTGTGACAGTATAGAATTCTTAAGCATCCTGTGTATGTTTGTTAGCAAAGTCCATTTTGTCAATTTTTTGCAAAATGGCGACAAGTTTTGAAATTCAATCACTTATAACTCAGTAGTGTTCAATTTTGTCAAAAAGGTCTCTATACATGAAATGTTTAGAAGCCTAAAGTTCATCAGAATAAAATATAAAAAATATATATTTTTGCTTGAAAACAAGCGATGTATCAGTTCGATCGTACCCCCATACTAGCCATTTTGAGACTTTCGGAAGAGTTAACGCTCTTAACTGTTTGGTTTCGAAGATAAAAATTTAAATTTTGAGTATCGCATAGAACTAACGTGCAGGCACTATACGTTATGTTTAAAAAAAATATATAAAATTTTTTTTCAAAATGGCAGCTAATGTAAAAATTCAAAGTGTCATAACTTTGCTAAATGAAATCCTACTAAAAAATGTCTAATGCAAAAAGTGTTTGGAATTTTAATTTGCATATAAAAGCAATTTTTAATTATTTTTTTTTTAATAAAAACCGAGTCTTACCATATATTGACCGAGACCTCGAACGAGCTTTTATGCGACTCTGCATATAGTTAATGCTCGTACGAGGTTTCTATTTAAGAAATAGACTTCAATTTTTAATACAAAATAGAGCTTTCGACTATACTTACGATACTATAAAAAAAAATTAAAAATTAAAAAATAAAAGTATTTTTTTTTCAAAACACGTTTAGTGTGATGAGTCGATCGACCTAACATTCATACGCTCATAAGATTTTCAATATAGTTAAGGTCAGTGTGAGCTTATTTATACATATTTCCATTTCAATTTTTGTGACAGTATAGAATTCTTAAGCATCCTGTGTATGTTTGTTAGCAAAATCCATTTTGTCAATTTTTTGCAAAATGGCGACAAGTATTGAAATTCAATCACTTATAACTCAGTAGTGTTCAATTTTGTCAAAAAGGTCTCTATACATAAAATGTTTAGAAGCCTAAAGTTCATCAGAATAAAATATAAAAAATATATATTTTTGCTTGAAAACAAGCGATGTATCAGTTCGATCGTACCCCCATACTAGCCATTTTGAGACTTTCGGAAGAGTTAACGCTCTTAACTGTTTGGTTTCGAAGATAAAAATTTAAATTTTGAGTATCGCATAGAACTAACGTGCAGGCACTATACGTTATGTTTAAAAAAAATATATAAAATTTTTTTTTAAAATGGCAGCTAATGTAAAAATTCAAAGTGTCATAACTTTGCTAAATGAAATCCTACTAAAAAATGTCTAATGCAAAAAGTGTTTGGAATTTTAATTTGCATATAAAAGCAATTTTTAATTATTTTTTTTTTAATAAAAACCGAGTCTTACCATATATTGACCGAGACCTCGAACGAGCTTTTATGCGACTCTGCATATATTTAATGCTCGTACGAGGTTTCTATTTAAAAAATAGACTTGAATTTTTAATACAAAATAGAGCTTTCGACTATACTTACGATACTATAAAAAAAAATTAAAAATTAAAAAATAAAAGTATTTTTTTTTCAAAACACGTTTAGTGTGATGAGTCGATCGACCTAACATTCATACGCTCATAAGATTTTCAATATAGTTAAGGTCAGTGTGAGCTTATTTATACATATTTAAATTTCAATTTTTGTGACAGTATAGAATTCTTAAGCATCCTGTGTATATTTGTTAGCAAAGTCCATTTTGTCAATTTTTTGCAAAATGGCGACAAGTTTTGAAATTCAATCACTTATAACTCAGTAGTGTTCAATTTTGTCAAAAAGGTCTCTATACATGAAATGTTTAGAAGCCTAAAGTTCATCAGAATAAAATATAAAAAATATATATTTTTGCTTGAAAACAAGCGATGTATCAGTTCGATCGTACCCCCATACTAGCCATTTTGAGACTTTCGGAAGAGTTAACGCTCTTAACTGTTTGGTTTCGAAGATAAAAATTTAAATTTTGAGTATCGCATAGAACTAACGTGCAGGCACTATACGTTATGTTTAAAAAAAATATATAAAATTTTTTTTCAAAATGGCAGCTAATGTAAAAATTCAAAGTGTCATAACTTTGCTAAATGAAATCCTACTAAAAAATGTCTAATGCAAAAAGTGTTTGGAATTTTAATTTGCATATAAAAGCAATTTTTAATTATTTTTTTTTTAATAAAAACCGAGTCTTACCATATATTGACCGAGACCTCGAACGAGCTTTTATGCGACTCTGCATATAGTTAATGCTCGTACGAGGTTTCTATTTAAGAAATAGACTTAAATTTTTAATACAAAATAGAGCTTTCGACTATACTTACGATACTATAAAAAAAAATTAAAAATTAAAAAATAAAAGTATTTTTTTTTCAAAACACGTTTAGTGTGATGAGTCGATCGACCTAACATTCATACGCTCATAAGATTTTCAATATAGTTAAGGTCAGTGTGAGCTTATTTATACATATTTAAATTTCAATTTTTGTGACAGTATAGATATCTTAAGCATCCTGTGTATGTTTGTTAGCAAAATCCATTTTGTCAATTTTTTGCAAAATGGCGACAAGTATTGAAATTCAATCACTTATAACTCAGTAGTGTTCAATTTTGTCAAAAAGGTCTCTATACATGAAATGTTTAGAAGCCTAAAGTTCATCAGAATAAAATATAAAAAATATATATTTTTGCTTGAAAACAAGCGATGTATCAGTTCGATCGTACCCCCATACTAGCCATTTTGAGACTTTCGGAAGAGTTAACGCTCTTAACTGTTTGGTTTCGAAGATAAAAATTTAAATTTTGAGTATCGCATAGAACTAACGTGCAGGCACTATACGTTATGTTTAAAAAAAATATATAAAATTTTTTTTCAAAATGGCAGCTAATGTAAAAATTCAAAGTGTCATAACTTTGCTAAATGAAATCCTACTAAAAAATGTCTAATGCAAAAAACGTTTGGAATTTTAATTTGCATATAAAAGCAATTTTTAATTATTTTTTTTTTAATAAAAACCGAGTCTTACCATATATTGACCGAGACCTCGAACGAGCTTTTATGCGACTCTGCATATAGTTAATGCTCGTACGAGGTTTCTATTTAAGAAATAGACTTGAATTTTTAATACAAAATAGAGCTTTCGACTATACTTACGATACTATAAAAAAAAATTAAAAATTAAAAAATAAAAGTATTTTTTTTTCAAAACACGTTTAGTGTGATGAGTCGATCGACCTAACATTCATACGCTCATAAGATTTTCAATATAGTTAAGGTCAGTGTGAGCTTATTTATACATATTTAAATTTCAATTTTTGTGACAGTATAGAATTCTTAAGCATCCTGTGTATGTTTGTTAGCAAAATCCATTTTGTCAATTTTTTGCAAAATGGCGACAAGTATTGAAATTCAATCACTTATAACTCAGTAGTGTTCAATTTTGTCAAAAAGGTCTCTATACATGAAATGTTTAGAAGCCTAAAGTTCATCAGAATAAAATATAAAAAATATATATTTTTGCTTGAAAACAAGCGATGTATCAGTTCGATCGTACCCCCATACTAGCCATTTTGAGACTTTCGGAAGAGTTAACGCTCTTAACTGTTTGGTTTCGAAGATAAAAATTTAAATTTTGAGTATCGCATAGAACTAACGTGCAGGCACTATACGTTATGTTTAAAAAAAATATATAAAATTTTTTTTCAAAATGGCAGCTAATGTAAAAATTCAAAGTGTCATAACTTTGCTAAATGAAATCCTACTAAAAAATGTCTAATGCAAAAAGTGTTTGGAATTTTAATTTGCATATAAAAGCAATTTTTAATTATTTTTTTTTTAATAAAAACCGAGTCTTACCATATATTGACCGAGACCTCGAACGAGCTTTTATGCGACTCTGCATATAGTTAATGCTCGTACGAGGTTTCTATTTAAGAAATAGACTTGAATTTTTAATACAAAATAGAGCTTTCGACTATACTTACGATACTATAAAAAAAATTAAAAATTAAAAAATAAAAGTATTTTTTTTTCAAAACACGTTTAGTGTGATGAGTAGATCGACCTAACATTCATACGCTCATAAGATTTTCAATATAGTTAAGGTCAGTGTGAGCTTATTTATACATATTTAAATTTCAATTTTTGTGACAGTATAGAATTCTTAAGCATCCTGTGTATGTTTGTTAGCAAAATCCATTTTGTCAATTTTTTGCAAAATGGCGACAAGTATTGAAATTCAATCACTTATAACTCAGTAGTGTTCAATTTTGTCAAAAAGGTCTCTATACATGAAATGTTTAGAAGCCTAAAGTTCATCAGAATAAAATAAAAAAAATATATATTTTTGCTTGAAAACAAGCGATGTATCAGTTCGATCGTACCCCCATACTAGCCATTTTGAGACTTTCGGAAGAGTTAACGCTCTTAACTGTTTGGTTTCGAAGATAAAAATTTAAATTTTGAGTATCGCATAGAACTAACGTGCAGGCACTATACGTTATGTTTAAAAAAAATATATAAAATTTTTTTTCAAAATGGCAGCTAATGTAAAAATTCAAAGTGTCATAACTTTGCTAAATGAAATCCTACTAAAAAATGTCTAATGCAAAAAGTGTTTGGAATTTTAATTTGCATATAAAAGCAATTTTTAATTATTTTTTTTTTAATAAAAACCGAGTCTTACCATATATTGACCGAGACCTCGAACGAGCTTTTATGCGACTCTGCATATAGTTAATGCTCGTACGAGGTTTCTATTTAAGAAATAGACTTGAATTTTTAATACAAAATAGAGCTTTCGACTATACTTACGATACTATAAAAAAAAATTAAAAATTAAAAAATAAAAGTATTTTTTTTTCAAAACACGTTTAGTGTGATGAGTCGATCGACCTACCATTCATACGCTCATAAGATTTTCAATATAGTTAAGGTCAGTGTGAGCTTATTTATACATATTTAAATTTCAATTTTTGTGACAGTATAGAATTCTTAAGCATCCTGTGTATGTTTGTTAGCAAAATCCATTTTGTCAATTTTTTGCAAAATGGCGACAAGTATTGAAATTCAATCACTTATAACTCAGTAGTGTTCAATTTTGTCAAAAAGGTCTCTATACATGAAATGTTTAGAAGCCTAAAGTTCATCAGAATAAAATATAAAAAATATATATTTTTGCTTGAAAACAAGCGATGTATCAGTTCGATCGTACCCCCATACTAGCCATTTTGAGACTTTCGGAAGAGTTAACGCTCTTAACTGTTTGGTTTCGAAGATAAAAATTTAAATTTTGAGTATCGCATAGAACTAACGTGCAGGCACTATACGTTATGTTTAAAAAAAATATATAAAATTTTTTTTCAAAATGGCAGCTAATGTAAAAATTCAAAGTGTCATAACTTTGCTAAATGAAATCCTACTAAAAAATGTCTAATGCAAAAAACGTTTGGAATTTTAATTTGCATATAAAAGCAATTTTTAATTATTTTTTTTTTAATAAAAACCGAGTCTTACCATATATTGACCGAGACCTCGAACGAGCTTTTATGCGACTCTGCATATAGTTAATGCTCGTACGAGGTTTCTATTTAAGAAATAGACTTGAATTTTTAATACAAAATAGAGCTTTCGACTATACTTACGATACTATAAAAAAAAATTAAAAATTAAAAAATAAAAGTATTTTTTTTTCAAAACACGTTTAGTGTGATGAGTCGATCGACCTAACATTCATACGCTCATAAGATTTTCAATATAGTTAAGGTCAGTGTGAGCTTATTTATACATATTTAAATTTCAATTTTTGTGACAGTATAGAATTCTTAAGCATCCTGTGTATGTTTGTTAGCAAAATCCATTTTGTCAATTTTTTGCAAAATGGCGACAAGTATTGAAATTCAATCACTTATAACTCAGTAGTGTTCAATTTTGTCAAAAAGGTCTCTATACATGAAATGTTTAGAAGCCTAAAGTTCATCAGAATAAAATATAAAAAATATATATTTTTGCTTGAAAACAAGCGATGTATCAGTTCGATCGTACCCCCATACTAGCCATTTTGAGACTTTCGGAAGAGTTAACGCTCTTAACTGTTTGGTTTCGAAGATAAAAATTTAAATTTTGAGTATCGCATAGAACTAACGTGCAGGCACTATACGTTATGTTTAAAAAAAATATATAAAATTTTTTTTCAAAATGGCAGCTAATGTAAAAATTCAAAGTGTCATAACTTTGCTAAATGAAATCCTACTAAAAAATGTCTAATGCAAAAAGTGTTTGGAATTTTAATTTGCATATAAAAGCAATTTTTAATTATTTTTTTTTTAATAAAAACCGAGTCTTACCATATATTGACCGAGACCTCGAACGAGCTTTTATGCGACTCTGCATATAGTTAATGCTCGTACGAGGTTTCTATTTAAGAAATAGACTTGAATTTTTAATACAAAATAGAGCTTTCGACTATACTTACGATACTATAAAAAAAAATTAAAAATTAAAAAATAAAAGTATTTTTTTTTCAAAACACGTTTAGTGTGATGAGTAGATCGACCTAACATTCATACGCTCATAAGATTTTCAATATAGTTAAGGTCAGTGTGAGCTTATTTATACATATTTAAATTTCAATTTTTGTGACAGTATAGAATTCTTAAGCATCCTGTGTATGTTTGTTAGCAAAATCCATTTTGTCAATTTTTTGCAAAATGGCGACAAGTATTGAAATTCAATCACTTATAACTCAGTAGTGTTCAATTTTGTCAAAAAGGTCTCTATACATGAAATGTTTAGAAGCCTAAAGTTCATCAGAATAAAATAAAAAAAATATATATTTTTGCTTGAAAACAAGCGATGTATCAGTTCGATCGTACCCCCATACTAGCCATTTTGAGACTTTCGGAAGAGTTAACGCTCTTAACTGTTTGGTTTCGAAGATAAAAATTTAAATTTTGAGTATCGCATAGAACTAACGTGCAGGCACTATACGTTATGTTTAAAAAAAATATATAAAATTTTTTTTCAAAATGGCAGCTAATGTAAAAATTCAAAGTGTCATAACTTTGCTAAATGAAATCCTACTAAAAAATGTCTAATGCAAAAAGTGTTTGGAATTTTAATTTGCATATAAAAGCAATTTTTAATTATTTTTTTTTTAATAAAAACCGAGTCTTACCATATATTGACCGAGACCTCGAACGAGCTTTTATGCGACTCTGCATATAGTTAATGCTCGTACGAGGTTTCTATTTAAGAAATAGACTTGAATTTTTAATACAAAATAGAGCTTTCGACTATACTTACGATACTATAAAAAAAAATTAAAAATTAAAAAATAAAAGTATTTTTTTTTCAAAACACGTTTAGTGTGATGAGTCGATCGACCTACCATTCATACGCTCATAAGATTTTCAATATAGTTAAGGTCAGTGTGAGCTTATTTATACATATTTAAATTTCAATTTTTGTGACAGTATAGAATTCTTAAGCATCCTGTGTATGTTTGTTAGCAAAATCCATTTTGTCAATTTTTTGCAAAATGGCGACAAGTATTGAAATTCAATCACTTATAACTCAGTAGTGTTCAATTTTGTCAAAAAGGTCTCTATACATGAAATGTTTAGAAGCCTAAAGTTCATCAGAATAAAATAAAAAAAATATATATTTTTGCTTGAAAACAAGCGATGTATCAGTTCGATCGTACCCCCATACTAGCCATTTTGAGACTTTCGGAAGAGTTAACGCTCTTAACTGTTTGGTTTCGAAGATAAAAATTTAAATTTTGAGTATCGCATAGAACTAACGTGCAGGCACTATACGTTATGTTTAAAAAAAATATATAAAATTTTTTTTCAAAATGGCAGCTAATGTAAAAATTCAAAGTGTCATAACTTTGCTAAATGAAATCCTACTAAAAAATGTCTAATGCAAAAAGTGTTTGGAATTTTAATTTGCATATAAAAGCAATTTTTAATTATTTTTTTTTTAATAAAAACCGAGTCTTACCATATATTGACCGAGACCTCGAACGAGCTTTTATGCGACTCTGCATATAGTTAATGCTCGTACGAGGTTTCTATTTAAGAAATAGACTTGAATTTTTAATACAAAATAGAGCTTTCGACTATACTTACGATACTATAAAAAAAAATTAAAAATTAAAAAATAAAAGTATTTTTTTTTCAAAACACGTTTAGTGTGATGAGTCGATCGACCTACCATTCATACGCTCATAAGATTTTCAATATAGTTAAGGTCAGTGTGAGCTTATTTATACATATTTAAATTTCAATTTTTGTGACAGTATAGAATTCTTAAGCATCCTGTGTATGTTTGTTAGCAAAATCCATTTTGTCAATTTTTTGCAAAATGGCGACAAGTATTGAAATTCAATCACTTATAACTCAGTAGTGTTCAATTTTGTCAAAAAGGTCTCTATACATGAAATGTTTAGAAGCCTAAAGTTCATCAGAATAAAATAAAAAAAATATATATTTTTGCTTGAAAACAAGCGATGTATCAGTTCGATCGTACCCCCATACTAGCCATTTTGAGACTTTCGGAAGAGTTAACGCTCTTAACTGTTTGGTTTCGAAGATAAAAATTTAAATTTTGAGTATCGCATAGAACTAACGTGCAGGCACTATACGTTATGTTTAAAAAAAATATATAAAATTTTTTTTCAAAATGGCAGCTAATGTAAAAATTCAAAGTGTCATAACTTTGCTAAATGAAATCCTACTAAAAAATGTCTAATGCAAAAAACGTTTGGAATTTTAATTTGCATATAAAAGCAATTTTTAATTATTTTTTTTTTAATAAAAACCGAGTCTTACCATATATTGACCGAGACCTCGAACGAGCTTTTATGCGACTCTGCATATAGTTAATGCTCGTACGAGGTTTCTATTTAAGAAATAGACTTGAATTTTTAATACAAAATAGAGCTTTCGACTATACTTACGATACTATAAAAAAAAATTAAAAATTAAAAAATAAAAGTATTTTTTTTTCAAAACACGTTTAGTGTGATGAGTCGATCGACCTAACATTCATACGCTCATAAGATTTTCAATATAGTTAAGGTCAGTGTGAGCTTATTTATACATATTTAAATTTCAATTTTTGTGACAGTATAGATATCTTAAGCATCCTGTGTATGTTTGTTAGCAAAATCCATTTTGTCAATTTTTTGCAAAATGGCGACAAGTATTGAAATTCAATCACTTATAACTAAGTAGTGTTCAATTTTGTCAAAAAGGTCTCTATACATGAAATGTTTAGAAGCCTAAAGTTCATCAGAATAAAATAAAAAAAATATATATTTTTGCTTGAAAACAAGCGATGTATCAGTTCGATCGTACCCCCATACTAGCCATTTTGAGACTTTCGGAAGAGTTAACGCTCTTAACTGTTTGGTTTCGAAGATAAAAATTTAAATTTTGAGTATCGCATAGAACTAACGTGCAGGCACTATACGTTATGTTTAAAAAAAATATATAAAATTTTTTTTCAAAATGGCAGCTAATGTAAAAATTCAAAGTGTCATAACTTTGCTAAATCAAATCCTACTAAAAAATGTCTAATGCAAAAAGTGTTTGGAATTTTAATTTGCATATAAAAGCAATTTTTAATTATTTTTTTTTTAATAAAAACCGAGTCTTACCATATATTGACCGAGACCTCGAACGAGCTTTTATGCGACTCTGCATATAGTTAATGCTCGTACGAGGTTTCTATTTAAGAAATAGACTTGAATTTTTAATACAAAATAGAGCTTTCGACTATACTTACGATACTATAAAAAAAAATTAAAAATTAAAAAATAAAAGTATTTTTTTTTCAAAACACGTTTAGTGTGATGAGTCGATCGACCTACCATTCATACGCTCATAAGATTTTCAATATAGTTAAGGTCAGTGTGAGCTTATTTATACATATTTAAATTTCAATTTTTGTGACAGTATAGAATTCTTAAGCATCCTGTGTATGTTTGTTAGCAAAATCCATTTTGTCAATTTTTTGCAAAATGGCGACAAGTATTGAAATTCAATCACTTATAACTCAGTAGTGTTCAATTTTGTCAAAAAGGTCTCTATACATGAAATGTTTAGAAGCCTAAAGTTCATCAGAATAAAATAAAAAAAATATATATTTTTGCTTGAAAACAAGCGATGTATCAGTTCGATCGTACCCCCATACTAGCCATTTTGAGACTTTCGGAAGAGTTAACGCTCTTAACTGTTTGGTTTCGAAGATAAAAATTTAAATTTTGAGTATCGCATAGAACTAACGTGCAGGCACTATACGTTATGTTTAAAAAAAATATATAAAATTTTTTTTCAAAATGGCAGCTAATGTAAAAATTCAAAGTGTCATTACTTTGCTAAATGAAATCCTACTAAAAAATGTCTAATGCAAAAAGTGTTTGGAATTTTAATTTGCATATAAAAGCAATTTTTAATTATTTTTTTTTTAATAAAAACCGAGTCTTACCATATATTGACCGAGACCTCGAACGAGCTTTTATGCGACTCTGCATATAGTTAATGCTCGTACGAGGTTTCTATTTAAGAAATAGACTTGAATTTTTAATACAAAATAGAGCTTTCGACTATACTTACGATACTATAAAAAAAAATTAAAAATTAAAAAATAAAAGTATTTTTTTTTCAAAACACGTTTAGTGTGATGAGTCGATCGACCTACCATTCATACGCTCATAAGATTTTCAATATAGTTAAGGTCAGTGTGAGCTTATTTATACATATTTAAATTTCAATTTTTGTGACAGTATAGAATTCTTAAGCATCCTGTGTATGTTTGTTAGCAAAATCCATTTTGTCAATTTTTTGCAAAATGGCGACAAGTATTGAAATTCAATCACTTATAACTCAGTAGTGTTCAATTTTGTCAAAAAGGTCTCTATACATGAAATGTTTAGAAGCCTAAAGTTCATCAGAATAAAATATAAAAAATATATATTTTTGCTTGAAAACAAGCGATGTATCAGTTCGATCGTACCCCCATACTAGCCATTTTGAGACTTTCGGAAGAGTTAACGCTCTTAACTGTTTGGTTTCGAAGATAAAAATTTAAATTTTGAGTATCGCATAGAACTAACGTGCAGGCACTATACGTTATGTTTAAAAAAAATATATAAAATTTTTTTTCAAAATGGCAGCTAATGTAAAAATTCAAAGTGTCATAACTTTGCTAAATGAAATCCTACTAAAAAATGTCTAATGCAAAAAACGTTTGGAATTTTAATTTGCATATAAAAGCAATTTTTAATTATTTTTTTTTTAATAAAAACCGAGTCTTACCATATATTGACCGAGACCTCGAACGAGCTTTTATGCGACTCTGCATATAGTTAATGCTCGTACGAGGTTTCTATTTAAGAAATAGACTTGAATTTTTAATACAAAATAGAGCTTTCGACTATACTTACGATACTATAAAAAAAAATTAAAAATTAAAAAATAAAAGTATTTTTTTTTCAAAACACGTTTAGTGTGATGAGTCGATCGACCTACCATTCATACGCTCATAAGATTTTCAATATAGTTAAGGTCAGTGTGAGCTTATTTATACATATTTAAATTTCAATTTTTGTGACAGTATAGAATTCTTAAGCATCCTGTGTATGTTTGTTAGCAAAATCCATTTTGTCAATTTTTTGCAAAATGGCGACAAGTATTGAAATTCAATCACTTATAACTCAGTAGTGTTCAATTTTGTCAAAAAGGTCTCTATACATGAAATGTTTAGAAGCCTAAAGTTCATCAGAATAAAATAAAAAAAATATATATTTTTGCTTGAAAACAAGCGATGTATCAGTTCGATCGTACCCCCATACTAGCCATTTTGAGACTTTCGGAAGAGTTAACGCTCTTAACTGTTTGGTTTCGAAGATAAAAATTTAAATTTTGAGTATCGCATAGAACTAACGTGCAGGCACTATACGTTATGTTTAAAAAAAATATATAAAATTTTTTTTCAAAATGGCAGCTAATGTAAAAATTCAAAGTGTCATTACTTTGCTAAATGAAATCCTACTAAAAAATGTCTAATGCAAAAAGTGTTTGGAATTTTAATTTGCATATAAAAGCAATTTTTAATTATTTTTTTTTTAATAAAAACCGAGTCTTACCATATATTGACCGAGACCTCGAACGAGCTTTTATGCGACTCTGCATATAGTTAATGCTCGTACGAGGTTTCTATTTAAGAAATAGACTTGAATTTTTAATACAAAATAGAGCTTTCGACTATACTTACGATACTATAAAAAAAAATTAAAAATTAAAAAATAAAAGTATTTTTTTTTCAAAACACGTTTAGTGTGATGAGTCGATCGACCTACCATTCATACGCTCATAAGATTTTCAATATAGTTAAGGTCAGTGTGAGCTTATTTATACATATTTAAATTTCAATTTTTGTGACAGTATAGAATTCTTAAGCATCCTGTGTATGTTTGTTAGCAAAATCCATTTTGTCAATTTTTTGCAAAATGGCGACAAGTATTGAAATTCAATCACTTATAACTCAGTAGTGTTCAATTTTGTCAAAAAGGTCTCTATACATGAAATGTTTAGAAGCCTAAAGTTCATCAGAATAAAATATAAAAAATATATATTTTTGCTTGAAAACAAGCGATGTATCAGTTCGATCGTACCCCCATACTAGCCATTTTGAGACTTTCGGAAGAGTTAACGCTCTTAACTGTTTGGTTTCGAAGATAAAAATTTAAATTTTCAGTATCGCATAGAACTAACGTGCAGGCACTATACGTTATGTTTAAAAAAAATATATAAAATTTTTTTTCAAAATGGCAGCTAATGTAAAAATTCAAAGTGTCATAACTTTGCTAAATGAAATCCTACTAAAAAATGTCTAATGCAAAAAGTGTTTGGAATTTTAATTTGCATATAAAAGCAATTTTTAATTATTTTTTTTTTAATAAAAACCGAGTCTTACCATATATTGACCGAGACCTCGAACGAGCTTTTATGCGACTCTGCATATAGTTAATGCTCGTACGAGGTTTCTATTTAAGAAATAGACTTGAATTTTTAATACAAAATAGAGCTTTCTACTATACTTACGATACTATAAAAAAAAATTAAAAATTAAAAAATAAAAGTATTTTTTTTTCAAAACACGTTTAGTGTGATGAGTCGATCGACCTAACATTCATACGCTCATAAGATTTTCAATATAGTTAAGGTCAGTGTGAGCTTATTTATACATATTTAAATTTCAATTTTTGTGACAGTATAGATATCTTAAGCATCCTGTGTATGTTTGTTAGCAAAATCCATTTTGTCAATTTTTTGCAAAATGGCGACAAGTATTGAAATTCAATCACTTATAACTCAGTAGTGTTCAATTTTGTCAAAAAGGTCTCTATACATAAAATGTTTAGAAGCCTAAAGTTCATCAGAATAAAATAAAAAAAATATATATTTTTGCTTGAAAACAAGCGATGTATCAGTTCGATCGTACCCCCATACTAGCCATTTTGAGACTTTCGGAAGAGTTAACGCTCTTAACTGTTTGGTTTCGAAGATAAAAATTTAAATTTTGAGTATCGCATAGAACTAACGTGCAGGCACTATACGTTATGTTTAAAAAAAATATATAAAATTTTTTTTCAAAATGGCAGCTAATGTAAAAATTCAAAGTGTCATAACTTTGCTAAATCAAATCCTACTAAAAAATGTCTAATGCAAAAAGTGTTTGGAATTTTAATTTGCATATAAAAGCAATTTTTAATTTTTTTTTTTTTAATAAAAACCGAGTCTTACCATATATTGACCGAGACCTCGAACGAGCTTTTATGCGACTCTGCATATAGTTAATGCTCGTACGAGGTTTCTATTAAAGAAATAGACTTGAATTTTTAATACAAAATAGAGCTTTCGACTATACTTACGATACTATAAAAAAAAATTAAAAATTAAAAAATAAATGTATTTTTTTTTCAAAACACGTTTAGTGTGATGAGTCGATCGACCTACCATTCATACGCTCATAAGATTTTCAATATAGTTAAGGTCAGTGTGAGCTTATTTATACATATTTAAATTTCAATTTTTGTGACAGTATAGAATTCTTAAGCATCCTGTGTATGTTTGTTAGCAAAATCCATTTTGTCAATTTTTTGCAAAATGGCGACAAGTATTGAAATTCAATCACTTATAACTCAGTAGTGTTCAATTTTGTCAAAAAGGTCTCTATACATGAAATGTTTAGAAGCCTAAAGTTCATCAGAATAAAATATAAAAAATATATATTTTTGCTTGAAAACAAGCGATGTATCAGTTCGATCGTACCCCCATACTAGCCATTTTGAGACTTTCGGAAGAGTTAACGCTCTTAACTGTTTGGTTTCGAAGATAAAAATTTAAATTTTGAGTATCGCATAGAACTAACGTGCAGGCACTATACGTTATGTTTAAAAAAAATATATAAAATTTTTTTTCAAAATGGCAGCTAATGTAAAAATTCAAAGTGTCATAACTTTGCTAAATGAAATCCTACTAAAAAATGTCTAATGCAAAAAGTGTTTGGAATTTTAATTTGCATATAAAAGCAATTTTTAATTATTTTTTTTTTAATAAAAACCGAGTCTTACCATATATTGACCGAGACCTCGAACGAGCTTTTATGCGACTCTGCATATAGTTAATGCTCGTACGAGGTTTCTATTTAAGAAATAGACTTGAATTTTTAATACAAAATAGAGCTTTCGACTATACTTACGATACTATAAAAAAAAATTAAAAATTAAAAAATAAAAGTATTTTTTTTTCAAAACACGTTTAGTGTGATGAGTCGATCGACCTACCATTCATACGCTCATAAGATTTTCAATATAGTTAAGGTCAGTGTGAGCTTATTTATACATATTTAAATTTTAATTTTTGTGACAGTATAGAATTCTTAAGCATCCTGTGTATGTTTGTTAGCAAAATCCATTTTGTCAATTTTTTGCAAAATGGCGACAAGTATTGAAATTCAATCACTTATAACTCAGTAGTGTTCAATTTTGTCAAAAAGGTCTCTATACATGAAATGTTTAGAAGCCTAAAGTTCATCAGAATAAAATATAAAAAATATATATTTTTGCTTGAAAACAAGCGATGTATCAGTTCGATCGTACCCCCATACTAGCCATTTTGAGACTTTCGGAAGAGTTAACGCTCTTAACTGTTTGGTTTCGAAGATAAAAATTTAAATTTTGAGTATCGCATAGAACTAACGTGCAGGCACTATACGTTATGTTTAAAAAAAATATATAAAATTTTTTTTTAAAATGGCAGCTAATGTAAAAATTCAAAGTGTCATAACTTTGCTAAATGAAATCCTACTAAAAAATGTCTAATGCAAAAAGTGTTTGGAATTTTAATTTGCATATAAAAGCAATTTTTAATTATTTTTTTTTTAATAAAAACCGAGTCTTACCATATATTGACCGAGACCTCGAACGAGCTTTTATGCGACTCTGCATATAGTTAATGCTCGTACGAGGTTTCTATTTAAGAAATAGACTTGAATTTTTAATACAAAATAGAGCTTTCGACTATACTTACGATACTATAAAAAAAAAAAAAAAATTAAAAAATAAAAGTATTTTTTTTTCAAAACACGTTTAGTGTGATGAGTCGATCGACCTAACATTCATACGCTCATAAGATTTTCAATATAGTTAAGGTCAGTGTGAGCTTATTTATACATATTTAAATTTCAATTTTTGTGACAGTATAGAATTCTTAAGCATCCTGTGTATGTTTGTTAGCAAAATCCATTTTGTCAATTTTTTGCAAAATGGCGACAAGTATTGAAATTCAATCACTTATAACTCAGTAGTGTTCAATTTTGTCAAAAAGGTCTCTATACATGAAATGTTTAGAAGCCTAAAGTTCATCAGAATAAAATAAAAAAAATATATATTTTTGCTTGAAAACAAGCGATGTATCAGTTCGATCGTACCCCCATACTAGCCATTTTGAGACTTTCGGAAGAGTTAACGCTCTTAACTGTTTGGTTTCGAAGATAAAAATTTAAATTTTGAGTATCGCATAGAACTAACGTGCAGGCACTATACGTTATGTTTAAAAAAAATATATAAAATTTTTTTTCAAAATGGCAGCTAATGTAAAAATTCAAAGTGTCATAACTTTGCTAAATGAAATCCTACTAAAAAATGTCTAATGCAAAAAGTGTTTGGAATTTTAATTTGCATATAAAAGCAATTTTTAATTATTTTTTTTTTAATAAAAACCGAGTCTTACCATATATTGACCGAGACCTCGAACGAGCTTTTATGCGACTCTGCATATAGTTAATGCTCGTACGAGGTTTCTATTTAAGAAATAGACTTGAATTTTTAATACAAAATAGAGCTTTCGACTATACTTACGATACTATAAAAAAAAATTAAAAATTAAAAAATAAAAGTATTTTTTTTTCAAAACACGTTTAGTGTGATGAGTCGATCGACCTACCATTCATACGCTCATAAGATTTTCAATATAGTTAAGGTCAGTGTGAGCTTATTTATACATATTTAAATTTCAATTTTTGTGACAGTATAGAATTCTTAAGCATCCTGTGTATGTTTGTTAGCAAAATCCATTTTGTCAATTTTTGGCAAAATGGCGACAAGTATTGAAATTCAATCACTTATAACTCAGTAGTGTTCAATTTTGTCAAAAAGGTCTCTATACATGAAATGTTTAGAAGCCTAAAGTTCATCAGAATAAAATAAAAAAAATATATATTTTTGCTTGAAAACAAGCGATGTATCAGTTCGATCGTACCCCCATACTAGCCATTTTGAGACTTTCGGAAGAGTTAACGCTCTTAACTGTTTGGTTTCGAAGATAAAAATTTAAATTTTGAGTATCGCATAGAACTAACGTGCAGGCACTATACGTTATGTTTAAAAAAAATATATAAAATTTTTTTTCAAAATGGCAGCTAATGTAAAAATTCAAAGTGTCATAACTTTGCTAAATGAAATCCTACTAAAAAATGTCTAATGCAAAAAGTGTTTGGAATTTTAATTTGCATATAAAAGCAATTTTTAATTATTTTTTTTTTAATAAAAACCGAGTCTTACCATATATTGACCGAGACCTCGAACGAGCTTTTATGCGACTCTGCATATAGTTAATGCTCGTACGAGGTTTCTATTTAAGAAATAGACTTGAATTTTTAATACAAAATAGAGCTTTCGACTATACTTACGATACTATAAAAAAAAATTAAAAATTAAAAAATAAAAGTATTTTTTTTTCAAAACACGTTTAGTGTGATGAGTCGATCGACCTACCATTCATACGCTCATAAGATTTTCAATATAGTTAAGGTCAGTGTGAGCTTATTTATACATATTTAAATTTTAATTTTTGTGACAGTATAGAATTCTTAAGCATCCTGTGTATGTTTGTTAGCAAAATCCATTTTGTCAATTTTTTGCAAAATGGCGACAAGTATTGAAATTCAATCACTTATAACTCAGTAGTGTTCAATTTTGTCAAAAAGGTCTCTATACATGAAATGTTTAGAAGCCTAAAGTTCATCAGAATAAAATATAAAAAATATATATTTTTGCTTGAAAACAAGCGATGTATCAGTTCGATCGTACCCCCATACTAGCCATTTTGAGACTTTCGGAAGAGTTAACGCTCTTAACTGTTTGGTTTCGAAGATAAAAATTTAAATTTTGAGTATCGCATAGAACTAACGTGCAGGCACTATACGTTATGTTTAAAAAAAATATATAAAATTTTTTTTTAAAATGGCAGCTAATGTAAAAATTCAAAGTGTCATAACTTTGCTAAATGAAATCCTACTAAAAAATGTCTAATGCAAAAAGTGTTTGGAATTTTAATTTGCATATAAAAGCAATTTTTAATTATTTTTTTTTTAATAAAAACCGAGTCTTACCATATATTGACCGAGACCTCGAACGAGCTTTTATGCGACTCTGCATATAGTTAATGCTCGTACGAGGTTTCTATTTAAGAAATAGACTTGAATTTTTAATACAAAATAGAGCTTTCGACTATACTTACGATACTATAAAAAAAAAATAAAAATTAAAAAATAAAAGTATTTTTTTTTCAAAACACGTTTAGTGTGATGAGTCGATCGACCTAACATTCATACGCTCATAAGATTTTCAATATAGTTAAGGTCAGTGTGAGCTTATTTATACATATTTAAATTTCAATTTTTGTGACAGTATAGAATTCTTAAGCATCCTGTGTATGTTTGTTAGCAAAATCCATTTTGTCAATTTTTTGCAAAATGGCGACAAGTATTGAAATTCAATCACTTATAACTCAGTAGTGTTCAATTTTGTCAAAAAGGTCTCTATACATGAAATGTTTAGAAGCCTAAAGTTCATCAGAATAAAATAAAAAAAATATATATTTTTGCTTGAAAACAAGCGATGTATCAGTTCGATCGTACCCCCATACTAGCCATTTTGAGACTTTCGGAAGAGTTAACGCTCTTAACTGTTTGGTTTCGAAGATAAAAATTTAAATTTTGAGTATCGCATAGAACTAACGTGCAGGCACTATACGTTATGTTTAAAAAAAATATATAAAATTTTTTTTCAAAATGGCAGCTAATGTAAAAATTCAAAGTGTCATAACTTTGCTAAATGAAATCCTACTAAAAAATGTCTAATGCAAAAAGTGTTTGGAATTTTAATTTGCATATAAAAGCAATTTTTAATTATTTTTTTTTTAATAAAAACCGAGTCTTACCATATATTGACCGAGACCTCGAACGAGCTTTTATGCGACTCTGCATATAGTTAATGCTCGTACGAGGTTTCTATTTAAGAAATAGACTTGAATTTTTAATACAAAATAGAGCTTTCGACTATACTTACGATACTATAAAAAAAAATTAAAAATTAAAAAATAAAAGTATTTTTTTTTCAAAACACGTTTAGTGTGATGAGTCGATCGACCTACCATTCATACGCTCATAAGATTTTCAATATAGTTAAGGTCAGTGTGAGCTTATTTATACATATTTAAATTTCAATTTTTGTGACAGTATAGAATTCTTAAGCATCCTGTGTATGTTTGTTAGCAAAATCCATTTTGTCAATTTTTGGCAAAATGGCGACAAGTATTGAAATTCAATCACTTATAACTCAGTAGTGTTCAATTTTGTCAAAAAGGTCTCTATACATGAAATGTTTAGAAGCCTAAAGTTCATCAGAATAAAATAAAAAAAATATATATTTTTGCTTGAAAACAAGCGATGTATCAGTTCGATCGTACCCCCATACTAGCCATTTTGAGACTTTCGGAAGAGTTAACGCTCTTAACTGTTTGGTTTCGAAGATAAAAATTTAAATTTTGAGTATCGCATAGAACTAACGTGCAGGCACTATACGTTATGTTTAAAAAAAATATATAAAATTTTTTTTCAAAATGGCAGCTAATGTAAAAATTCAAAGTGTCATAACTTTGCTAAATGAAATCCTACTAAAAAATGTCTAATGCAAAAAGTGTTTGGAATTTTAATTTGCATATAAAAGCAATTTTTAATAATTTTTTTTTTAATAAAAACCGAGTCTTACCATATATTGACCGAGACCTCGAACGAGGTTTTATGCGACTCTGCATATAGTTAATGCTCGTACGAGGTTTCTATTTAAGAAATAGACTTGAATTTTTAATACAAAATAGAGCTTTCGACTATACTTACGATACTATAAAAAAAAATTAAAAATTAAAAAATAAAAGTATTTTTTTTTCAAAACACGTTTAGTGTGATGAGTCGATCGACCTACCATTCATACGCTCATAAGATTTTCAATATAGTTAAGGTCAGTGTGAGCTTATTTATACATATTTAAATTTCAATTTTTGTGACAGTATAGAATTCTTAAGCATCCTGTGTATGTTTGTTAGCAAAATCCATTTTGTCAATTTTTTGCAAAATGGCGACAAGTATTGAAATTCAATCACTTATAACTCAGTAGTGTTCAATTTTGTCAAAAAGGTCTCTATACATGAAATGTTTAGAAGCCTAAAGTTCATCAGAATAAAATAAAAAAAATATATATTTTTGCTTGAAAACAAGCGATGTATCAGTTCGATCGTACCCCCATACTAGCCATTTTGAGACTTTCGGAAGAGTTAACGCTCTTAACTGTTTGGTTTCGAAGATAAAAATTTAAATTTTGAGTATCGCATAGAACTAACGTGCAGGCACTATACGTTATGTTTAAAAAAAATATATAAAATTTTTTTTCAAAATGGCAGCTAATGTAAAAATTCAAAGTGTCATAACTTTGCTAAATGAAATCCTACTAAAAAATGTCTAATGCAAAAAGTGTTTGGAATTTTAATTTGCATATAAAAGCAATTTTTAATTATTTTTTTTTTAATAAAAACCGAGTCTTACCATATATTGACCGAGACCTCGAACGAGCTTTTATGCGACTCTGCATATAGTTAATGCTCGTACGAGGTTTCTATTTAAGAAATAGACTTGAATTTTTAATACAAAATAGAGCTTTCGACTATACTTACGATACAAAAAAAAAAAATTAAAAATTAAAAAATAAAAGTATTTTTTTTTCAAAACTCGTTTAGTGTGATGAGTCGATCGACCTAACATTCATACGCTCATAAGATTTTCAATATAGTTAAGGTCAGTGTGAGCTTATTTATACATATTTAAATTTCGATTTTTGTGACAGTATAGAATTCTTAAGCATCCTGTGTATCTTTGTTAGCAAAATCCATTTTGTCAATTTTTTGCAAAATGGCGACAAGTATTGAAATTCAATCACTTATAACTCAGTAGTGTTCAATTTTGTCAAAAAGGTCTCAATACATGAAATGTTTAGAAGCCTAAAGTTCATCAGAATAAAATATAAAAAATATATATTTTTGCTTGAAAACAAGCGATGTATCAGTTCGATCGTACCCCCATACTAGCCATTTTGAGACTTTCGGAAGAGTTAACGCTCTTAACTGTTTGGTTTCGAAGATAAAAATTTAAATTTTGAGTATCGCATAGAACTAACGTGCAGGCACTATACGTTATGTTTAAAAAAAATATATAAAATTTTTTTTTAAAATGGCAGCTAATGTAAAAATTCAAAGTGTCATAACTTTGCTAAATGAAATCCTACTAAAAAATGTCTAATGCAAAAAGTGTTTGGAATTTTAATTTGCATATAAAAGCAATTTTTAATTATTTTTTTTTTAATAAAAACCGAGTCTTACCATATATTGACCGAGACCTCGAACGAGCTTTTATGCGACTCTGCATATAGTTAATGCTCGTACGAGGTTTCTATTTAAGAAATAGACTTGAATTTTTAATACAAAATAGAGCTTTCGACTATACTTACGATACTATAAAAAAAAAATAAAAATTAAAAAATAAAAGTATTTTTTTTTCAAAACACGTTTAGTGTGATGAGTCGATCGACCTAACATTCATACGCTCATAAGATTTTCAATATAGTTAAGGTCAGTGTGAGCTTATTTATACATATTTAAATTTCAATTTTTGTGACAGTATAGAATTCTTAAGCATCCTGTGTATGTTTGTTAGCAAAATCCATTTTGTCAATTTTTTGCAAAATGGCGACAAGTATTGAAATTCAATCACTTATAACTCAGTAGTGTTCAATTTTGTCAAAAAGGTCTCTATACATGAAATGTTTAGAAGCCTAAAGTTCATCAGAATAAAATAAAAAAAATATATATTTTTGCTTGAAAACAAGCGATGTATCAGTTCGATCGTACCCCCATACTAGCCATTTTGAGACTTTCGGAAGAGTTAACGCTCTTAACTGTTTGGTTTCGAAGATAAAAATTTAAATTTTGAGTATCGCATAGAACTAACGTGCAGGCACTATACGTTATGTTTAAAAAAAATATATAAAATTTTTTTTCAAAATGGCAGCTAATGTAAAAATTCAAAGTGTCATAACTTTGCTAAATGAAATCCTACTAAAAAATGTCTAATGCAAAAAGTGTTTGGAATTTTAATTTGCATATAAAAGCAATTTTTAATTATTTTTTTTTTAATAAAAACCGAGTCTTACCATATATTGACCGAGACCTCGAACGAGCTTTTATGCGACTCTGCATATAGTTAATGCTCGTACGAGGTTTCTATTTAAGAAATAGACTTGAATTTTTAATACAAAATAGAGCTTTCGACTATACTTACGATACTATAAAAAAAAATTAAAAATTAAAAAATAAAAGTATTTTTTTTTCAAAACACGTTTAGTGTGATGAGTCGATCGACCTACCATTCATACGCTCATAAGATTTTCAATATAGTTAAGGTCAGTGTGAGCTTATTTATACATATTTAAATTTCAATTTTTGTGACAGTATAGAATTCTTAAGCATCCTGTGTATGTTTGTTAGCAAAATCCATTTTGTCAATTTTTGGCAAAATGGCGACAAGTATTGAAATTCAATCACTTATAACTCAGTAGTGTTCAATTTTGTCAAAAAGGTCTCTATACATGAAATGTTTAGAAGCCTAAAGTTCATCAGAATAAAATAAAAAAAATATATATTTTTGCTTGAAAACAAGCGATGTATCAGTTCGATCGTACCCCCATACTAGCCATTTTGAGACTTTCGGAAGAGTTAACGCTCTTAACTGTTTGGTTTCGAAGATAAAAATTTAAATTTTGAGTATCGCATAGAACTAACGTGCAGGCACTATACGTTATGTTTAAAAAAAATATATAAAATTTTTTTTCAAAATGGCAGCTAATGTAAAAATTCAAAGTGTCATAACTTTGCTAAATGAAATCCTACTAAAAAATGTCTAATGCAAAAAGTGTTTGGAATTTTAATTTGCATATAAAAGCAATTTTTAATTATTTTTTTTTTAATAAAAACCGAGTCTTACCATATATTGACCGAGACCTCGAACGAGCTTTTATGCGACTCTGCATATAGTTAATGCTCGTACGAGGTTTCTATTTAAGAAATAGACTTAAATTTTTAATACAAAATAGAGCTTTCGACTATACTTACGATACTATAAAAAAAAATTAAAAATTAAAAAATAAAAGTATTTTTTTTTCAAAACACGTTTAGTGTGATGAGTCGATCGACCTAACATTCATACGCTCATAAGATTTTCAATATAGTTAAGGTCAGTGTGAGCTTATTTATACATATTTAAATTTCAATTTTTGTGACAGTATAGATATCTTAAGCATCCTGTGTATGTTTGTTAGCAAAATCCATTTTGTCAATTTTTTGCAAAATGGCGACAAGTATTGAAATTCAATCACTTATAACTCAGTAGTGTTCAATTTTGTCAAAAAGGTCTCTATACATGAAATGTTTAGAAGCCTAAAGTTCATCAGAATAAAATAAAAAAAATATATATTTTTGCTTGAAAACAAGCGATGTATCAGTTCGATCGTACCCCCATACTAGCCATTTTGAGACTTTCGGAAGAGTTAACGCTCTTAACTGTTTGGTTTCGAAGATAAAAATTTAAATTTTGAGTATCGCATAGAACTAACGTGCAGGCACTATACGTTATGTTTAAAAAAAATATATAAAATTTTTTTTCAAAATGGCAACTAATGTAAAAATTCAAAGTGTCATAACTTTGCTAAATGAAATCCTACTAAAAAATGTCTAATGCAAAAAGTGTTTGGAATTTTAATTTGCATATAAAAGCAATTTTTAATTATTTTTTTTTTAATAAAAACCGAGTCTTACCATATATTGACCGAGACCTCGAACGAGCTTTTATGCGACTCTGCATATAGTTAATGCTCGTACGAGGTTTCTATTTAAGAAATAGACTTGAATTTTTAATACAAAATAGAGCTTTCGACTATACTTACGATACTATAAAAAAAAATTAAAAATTAAAAAATAAAAGTATTTTTTTTTCAAAACACGTTTAGTGTGATGAGTCGATCGACCTAACATTCATACGCTCATAAGATTTTCAATATAGTTAAGGTCAGTGTGAGCTTATTTATACATATTTAAATTTCAATTTTTGTGACAGTATAGATATCTTAAGCATCCTGTGTATGTTTGTTAGCAAAATCCATTTTGTCAATTTTTTGCAAAATGGCGACAAGTATTGAAATTCAATCACTTATAACTCAGTAGTGTTCAATTTTGTCAAAAAGGTCTCTATACATGAAATGTTTAGAAGCCTAAAGTTCATCAGAATAAAATAAAAAAAATATATATTTTTGCTTGAAAACAAGCGATGTATCAGTTCGATCGTACCCCCATACTAGCCATTTTGAGACTTTCGGAAGAGTTAACGCTCTTAACTGTTTGGTTTCGAAGATAAAAATTTAAATTTTGAGTATCGCATAGAACTAACGTGCAGGCACTATACGTTATGTTTAAAAAAAATATATAAAATTTTTTTTCAAAATGGCAGCTAATGTAAAAATTCAAAGTGTCATAACTTTGCTAAATGAAATCCTACTAAAAAATGTCTAATGCAAAAAGTGTTTGGAATTTTAATTTGCATATAAAAGCAATTTTTAATTATTTTTTTTTTAATAAAAACCGAGTCTTACCATATATTGACCGAGACCTCGAACGAGCTTTTATGCGACTCTGCATATAGTTAATGCTCGTACGAGGTTTCTATTTAAGAAATAGACTTGAATTTTTAATACAAAATAGAGCTTTCGACTATACTTACGATACTATAAAAAAAAATTAAAAATTAAAAAATAAAAGTATTTTTTTTTCAAAACACGTTTAGTGTGATGAGTCGATCGACCTACCATTCATACGCTCATAAGATTTTCAATATAGTTAAGGTCAGTGTGAGCTTATTTATACATATTTAAATTTCAATTTTTGTGACAGTATAGAATTCTTAAGCATCCTGTGTATGTTTGTTAGCAAAATCCATTTTGTCAATTTTTGGCAAAATGGCGACAAGTATTGAAATTCAATCACTTATAACTCAGTAGTGTTCAATTTTGTCAAAAAGGTCTCTATACATGAAATGTTTAGAAGCCTAAAGTTCATCAGAATAAAATAAAAAAAATATATATTTTTGCTTGAAAACAAGCGATGTATCAGTTCGATCGTACCCCCATACTAGCCATTTTGAGACTTTCGGAAGAGTTAACGCTCTTAACTGTTTGGTTTCGAAGATAAAAATTTAAATTTTGAGTATCGCATAGAACTAACGTGCAGGCACTATACGTTATGTTTAAAAAAAATATATAAAATTTTTTTTCAAAATGGCAGCTAATGTAAAAATTCAAAGTGTCATAACTTTGCTAAATGAAATCCTACTAAAAAATGTCTAATGCAAAAAGTGTTTGGAATTTTAATTTGCATATAAAAGCAATTTTTAATTATTTTTTTTTTAATAAAAACCGAGTCTTACCATATATTGACCGAGACCTCGAACGAGCTTTTATGCGACTCTGCATATAGTTAATGCTCGTACGAGGTTTCTATTTAAGAAATAGACTTGAATTTTTAATACAAAATAGAGCTTTCGACTATACTTACGATACTATAAAAAAAAATTAAAAATTAAAAAATAAAAGTATTTTTTTTTCAAAACACGTTTAGTGTGATGAGTCGATCGACCTAACATTCATACGCTCATAAGATTTTCAATATAGTTAAGGTCAGTGTGAGCTTATTTATACATATTTAAATTTCAATTTTTGTGACAGTATAGATATCTTAAGCATCCTGTGTATGTTTGTTAGCAAAATCCATTTTGTCAATTTTTTGCAAAATGGCGACAAGTATTGAAATTCAATCACTTATAACTCAGTAGTGTTCAATTTTGTCAAAAAGGTCTCTATACATGAAATGTTTAGAAGCCTAAAGTTCATCAGAATAAAATAAAAAAAATATATATTTTTGCTTGAAAACAAGCGATGTATCAGTTCGATCGTACCCCCATACTAGCCATTTTGAGACTTTCGGAAGAGTTAACGCTCTTAACTGTTTGGTTTCGAAGATAAAAATTTAAATTTTGAGTATCGCATAGAACTAACGTGCAGGCACTATACGTTATGTTTAAAAAAAATATATAAAATTTTTTTTCAAAATGGCAGCTAATGTAAAAATTCAAAGTGTCATAACTTTGCTAAATCAAATCCTACTAAAAAATGTCTAATGCAAAAAGTGTTTGGAATTTTAATTTGCATATAAAAGCAATTTTTAATTATTTTTTTTTTAATAAAAACCGAGTCTTACCATATATTGACCGAGACCTCGAACGAGCTTTTATGCGACTCTGCATATAGTTAATGCTCGTACGAGGTTTCTATTTAAGAAATAGACTTGAATTTTTAATACAAAATAGAGCTTTCGACTATACTTACGATACTATAAAAAAAAATTAAAAATTAAAAAATAAAAGTATTTTTTTTTCAAAACACGTTTAGTGTGATGAGTCGATCGACCTACCATTCATACGCTCATAAGATTTTCAATATAGTTAAGGTCAGTGTGAGCTTATTTATACATATTTAAATTTCAATTTTTGTGACAGTATAGAATTCTTAAGCATCCTGTGTATGTTTGTTAGCAAAATCCATTTTGTCAATTTTTTGCAAAATGGCGACAAGTATTGAAATTCAATCACTTATAACTCAGTAGTGTTCAATTTTGTCAAAAAGGTCTCTATACATGAAATGTTTAGAAGCCTAAAGTTCATCAGAATAAAATATAAAAAATATATATTTTTGCTTGAAAACAAGCGATGTATCAGTTCGATCGTACCCCCATACTAGCCATTTTGAGACTTTCGGAAGAGTTAACGCTCTTAACTGTTTGGTTTCGAAGATAAAAATTTAAATTTTGAGTATCGCATAGAACTAACGTGCAGGCACTATACGTTATGTTTAAAAAAAATATATAAAATTTTTTTTCAAAATGGCAGCTAATGTAAAAATTCAAAGTGTCATAACTTTGCTAAATGAAATCCTACTAAAAAATGTCTAATGCAAAAAGTGTTTGGAATTTTAATTTGCATATAAAAGCAATTTTTAATAATTTTTTTTTTAATAAAAACCGAGTCTTACCATATATTGACCGAGACCTCGAACGAGGTTTTATGCGACTCTGCATATAGTTAATGCTCGTACGAGGTTTCTATTTAAGAAATAGACTTGAATTTTTAATACAAAATAGAGCTTTCGACTATACTTACGATACTATAAAAAAAAATTAAAAATTAAAAAATAAAAGTATTTTTTTTTCAAAACACGTTTAGTGTGATGAGTCGATCGACCTACCATTCATACGCTCATAAGATTTTCAATATAGTTAAGGTCAGTGTGAGCTTATTTATACATATTTAAATTTCAATTTTTGTGACAGTATAGAATTCTTAAGCATCCTGTGTATGTTTGTTAGCAAAATCCATTTTGTCAATTTTTTGCAAAATGGCGACAAGTATTGAAATTCAATCACTTATAACTCAGTAGTGTTCAATTTTGTCAAAAAGGTTTCTATACATGAAATGTTTAGAAGCCTAAAGTTCATCAGAATAAAATATAAAAAATATATATTTTTGCTTGAAAACAAGCGATGTATCAGTTCGATCGTACCCCCATACTAGCCATTTTGAGACTTTCGGAAGAGTTAACGCTCTTAACTGTTTGGTTTCGAAGATAAAAATTTAAATTTTGAGTATCGCATAGAACTAACGTGCAGGCACTATACGTTATGTTTAAAAAAAATATATAAAATTTTTTTTCAAAATGGCAGCTAATGTAAAAATTCAAAGTGTCATAACTTTGCTAAATGAAATCCTACTAAAAAATGTCTAATGCAAAAAGTGTTTGGAATTTTAATTTGCATATAAAAGCAATTTTTAATAATTTTTTTTTTAATAAAAACCGAGTCTTACCATATATTGACCGAGACCTCGAACGAGCTTTTATGCGACTCTGCATATAGTTAATGCTCGTACGAGGTTTCTATTTAAGAAATAGACTTGAATTTTTAATACAAAATAGAGCTTTCGACTATACTTACGATACTATAAAAAAAAATTAAAAATTAAAAAATAAAAGTATTTTTTTTTCAAAACACGTTTAGTGTGATGAGTCGATCGACCTACCATTCATACGCTCATAAGATTTTCAATATAGTTAAGGTCAGTGTGAGCTTATTTATACATATTTAAATTTCAATTTTTGTGACAGTATAGAATTCTTAAGCATCCTGTGTATGTTTGTTAGCAAAATCCATTTTGTCAATTTTTTGCAAAATGGCGACAAGTATTGAAATTCAATCACTTTATACTCAGTAGTGTTCAATTTTGTCAAAAAGGTCTCTATACATGAAATGTTTAGAAGCCTAAAGTTCATCAGAATAAAATATAAAAAATATATATTTTTGCTTGAAAACAAGCGATGTATCAGTTCGATCGTACCCCCATACTAGCCATTTTGAGACTTTCGGAAGAGTTAACGCTCTTAACTGTTTGGTTTCGAAGATAAAAATTTAAATTTTTAATATCGCATAGAACTAACGTGCAGGCACTATACGTTATGTTTAAAAAAAATATATAAAATTTTTTTTCAAAATGGCAGCTAATGTAAAAATTCAAAGTGTCATAACTTTGCTAAATAAAATCCTACTAAAAAATGTCTAATGCAAAAAGTGTTTGGAATTTTAATTTGCATATAAAAGCAATTTTTAATTATTTTTTTTTTAATAAAAACCGAGTCTTACCATATATTGACCGAGACCTCGAACGAGCTTTTATGCGACTCTGCATATAGTTAATGCTCGTACGAGGTTTCTATTTAAGAAATAGACTTGAATTTTTAATACAAAATAGAGCTTTCGACTATACTTACGATACTATAAAAAAAAATTAAAAATTAAAAAATAAAAGTATTTTTTTTTCAAAACACGTTTAGTGTGATGAGTCGATCGACCTACCATTCATACGCTCATAAGATTTTCAATATAGTTAAGGTCAGTGTGAGCTTATTTATACATATTTAAATTTCAATTTTTGTGACAGTATAGAATTCTTAAGCATCCTGTGTATGTTTGTTAGCAAAATCCATTTTGTCAATTTTTGGCAAAATGGCGACAAGTATTGAAATTCAATCACTTATAACTCAGTAGTGTTCAATTTTGTCAAAAAGGTCTCTATACATGAAATGTTTAGAAGCCTAAAGTTCATCAGAATAAAATATAAAAAATATATATTTTTGCTTGAAAACAAGCGATGTATCAGTTCGATCGTACCCCCATACTAGCCATTTTGAGACTTTCGGAAGAGTTAACGCTCTTAACTGTTTGGTTTCGAAGATAAAAATTTAAATTTTGAGTATCGCATAGAACTAACGTGCAGGCACTATACGTTATGTTTAAAAAAAATATATAAAAATTTTTTTCAAAATGGCAGCTAATTTAAAAATTCAAAGTGTCATAACTTTGCTAAATGAAATCCTACTAAAAAATGTCTAATGCAAAAAGTGTTTGGAATTTTAATTTGCATATAAAAGCAATTTTTAATTATTTTTTTTTTAATAAAAACCGAGTCTTACCATATATTGACCGAGACCTCGAACGAGCTTTTATGCGACTCTGCATATAGTTAATGCTCGTACGAGGTTTCTATTTAAGAAATAGACTTGAATTTTTAATACAAAATAGAGCTTTCGACTATACTTACGATACTATAAAAAAAAATTAAAAATTAAAAAATAAAAGTATTTTTTTTTCAAAACACGTTTAGTGTGATGAGTCGATCGACCTAACATTCATACGCTCATAAGATTTTCAATATAGTTAAGGTCAGTGTGAGCTTATTTATACATATTTAAATTTCAATTTTTGTGACAGTATAGAATTCTTAAGCATCCTGTGTATGTTTGTTAGCAAAATCCATTTTGTCAATTTTTTGCAAAATGGCGACAAGTATTGAAATTCAATTACTTATAACTCAGTAGTGTTCAATTTTGTCAAAAAGGTCTCTATACATGAAATGTTTAGAAGCCTAAAGTTCATCAGAATAAAATAAAAAAAATATATATTTTTGCTTGAAAACAAGCGATCTATCAGTTCGATCGTACCCCCATACTAGCCATTTTGAGACTTTCGGAAGAGTTAACGCTCTTAACTGTTTGGTTTCGAAGATAAAAATTTAAATTTTGAGTATCGCATAGAACTAACGTGCAGGCACTATACGTTATGTTTAAAAAAAATATATAAAATTTTTTTTCAAAATGGCAGCTAATGTAAAAATTCAAAGTGTCATAACTTTGCTAAATGAAATCCTACTAAAAAATGTCTAATGCAAAAAGTGTTTGGAATTTTAATTTGCATATAAAAGCAATTTTTATTATTTTTTTTTTAATAAAAACCGAGTCTTACCATATATTGACCGAGACCTCGAACGAGCTTTTATGCGACTCTGCATATAGTTAATGCTCGTACGAGGTTTCTATTTAAGAAATAGATTTGAATTTTTAATACAAAATAGAGCTTTCGACTATACTTACGATACTATAAAAAAAAATTAAAAATTAAAAAATAAAAGTATTTTTTTTTCAAAACACGTTTAGTGTGATGAGTCGATCGACCTACCATTCATACGCTCATAAGATTTTCAATATAGTTAAGGTCAGTGTGAGCTTATTTATACATATTTAAATTTCAATTTTTGTGACAGTATAGAATTCTTAAGCATCCTGTGTATGTTTGTTAGCAAAATCCATTTTGTCAATTTTTTGCAAAATGGCGACAAGTATTGAAATTCAATCACTTATAACTCAGTAGTGTTCAATTTTGTCAAAAAGGTCTCTATACATGAAATGTTTAGAAGCCTAAAGTTCATCAGAATAAAATATAAAAAATATATATTTTTGCTTGAAAACAAGCGATGTATCAGTTCGATCGTACCCCCATACTAGCCATTTTGAGACTTTCGGAAGAGTTAACGCTCTTAACTGTTTGGTTTCGAAGATAAAAATTTAAATTTTGAGTATCGCATAGAACTAACGTGCAGGCACTATACGTTATGTTTAAAAAAAATATATAAAATTTTTTTTCAAAATGGCAGCTAATGTAAAAATTCAAAGTGTCATAACTTTGCTAAATGAAATCCTACTAAAAAATGTCTAATGCAAAAAGTGTTTGGAATTTTAATTTGCATATAAAAGCAATTTTTAATTATTTTTTTTTTAATAAAAACCGAGTCTTACCATATATTGACCGAGACCTCGAACGAGCTTTTATGCGACTCTGCATATAGTTAATGCTCGTACGAGGTTTCTATTTAAGAAATAGACTTGAATTTTTAATACAAAATAGAGCTTTCGACTATACTTACGATACTATAAAAAAAAATTAAAAATTAAAAAATAAAAGTATTTTTTTTTCAAAACACGTTTAGTGTGATGAGTCGATCGACCTAACATTCATACGCTCATAAGATTTTCAATATAGTTAAGGTCAGTGTGAGCTTATTTATACATATTTAAATTTCAATTTTTGTGACAGTATAGAATTCTTAAGCATCCTGTGTATGTTTGTTAGCAAAATCCATTTTGTCAATTTTTTGCAAAATGGCGACAAGTATTGAAATTCAATCACTTATAACTCAGTAGTGTTCAATTTTGTCAAAAAGGTCTCTATACATGAAATGTTTAGAAGCCTAAAGTTCATCAGAAGAAAATAAAAAAAATATATATTTTTGCTTGAAAACAAGCGATGTATCAGTTCGATCGTACCCCCATACTAGCCATTTTGAGGCTTTCGGAAGAGTTAACGCTCTTAACTGTTTGGTTTCGAAGATAAAAATTTAAATTTTGAGTATCGCATAGAACTAACGTGCAGGCACTATACGTTATGTTTAAAAAAAATATATAAAATTTTTTTAAAATGGCAGCTAATGTAAAAATTCAAAGTGTCATAACTTTGCTAAATGAAATCCTACTAAAAAATGTCTAATGCAAAAAACGTTTGGAATTTTAATTTGCATATAAAAGCAATTTTTAATTATTTTTTTTTTAATAAAAACCGAGTCTTACCATATATTGACCGAGACCTCGAACGAGCTTTTATGCGACTCTGCATATAGTTAATGCTCGTACGAGGTTTCTATTTAAGAAATAGACTTGAATTTTTAATACAAAATAGAGCTTTCGACTATACTTACGATACTATAAAAAAAAATTAAAAATTAAAAAATAAAAGTATTTTTTTTTCAAAACACGTTTAGTGTGATGAGTCGATCGACCTAACATTCATACGCTCATAAGATTTTCAATATAGTTAAGGTCAGTGTGAGCTTATTTATACATATTTAAATTTCAATTTTTGTGACAGTATAGAATTCTTAAGCATCCTGTGTATGTTTGTTAGCAAAATCCATTTTGTCAATTTTTTGCAAAATGGCGACAAGTATTGAAATTCAATTACTTATAACTCAGTAGTGTTCAATTTTGTCAAAAAGGTCTCTATACATGAAATGTTTAGAAGCCTAAAGTTCATCAGAATAAAATAAAAAAAATATATATTTTTGCTTGAAAACAAGCGATCTATCAGTTCGATCGTACCCCCATACTAGCCATTTTGAGACTTTCGGAAGAGTTAACGCTCTTAACTGTTTGGTTTCGAAGATAAAAATTTAAATTTTGAGTATCGCATAGAACTAACGTGCAGGCACTATACGTTATGTTTAAAAAAAATATATAAAATTTTTTTTCAAAATGGCAGCTAATGTAAAAATTCAAAGTGTCATAACTTTGCTAAATGAAATCCTACTAAAAAATGTCTAATGCAAAAAGTGTTTGGAATTTTAATTTGCATATAAAAGCAATTTTTATTATTTTTTTTTTAATAAAAACCGAGTCTTACCATATATTGACCGAGACCTCGAACGAGCTTTTATGCGACTCTGCATATAGTTAATGCTCGTACGAGGTTTCTATTTAAGAAATAGATTTGAATTTTTAATACAAAATAGAGCTTTCGACTATACTTACGATACTATAAAAAAAAATTAAAAATTAAAAAATAAAAGTATTTTTTTTTCAAAACACGTTTAGTGTGATGAGTCGATCGACCTACCATTCATACGCTCATAAGATTTTCAATATAGTTAAGGTCAGTGTGAGCTTATTTATACATATTTAAATTTCAATTTTTGTGACAGTATAGAATTCTTAAGCATCCTGTGTATGTTTGTTAGCAAAATCCATTTTGTCAATTTTTTGCAAAATGGCGACAAGTATTGAAATTCAATCACTTATAACTCAGTAGTGTTCAATTTTGTCAAAAAGGTCTCTATACATGAAATGTTTAGAAGCCTAAAGTTCATCAGAATAAAATATAAAAAATATATATTTTTGCTTGAAAACAAGCGATGTATCAGTTCGATCGTACCCCCATACTAGCCATTTTGAGACTTTCGGAAGAGTTAACGCTCTTAACTGTTTGGTTTCGAAGATAAAAATTTAAATTTTGAGTATCGCATAGAACTAACGTGCAGGCACTATACGTTATGTTTAAAAAAAATATATAAAATTTTTTTTCAAAATGGCAGCTAATGTAAAAATTCAAAGTGTCATAACTTTGCTAAATGAAATCCTACTAAAAAATGTCTAATGCAAAAAGTGTTTGGAATTTTAATTTGCATATAAAAGCAATTTTTAATTATTTTTTTTTTAATAAAAACCGAGTCTTACCATATATTGACCGAGACCTCGAACGAGCTTTTATGCGACTCTGCATATAGTTAATGCTCGTACGAGGTTTCTATTTAAGAAATAGACTTGAATTTTTAATACAAAATAGAGCTTTCGACTATACTTACGATACTATAAAAAAAAATTAAAAATTAAAAAATAAAAGTATTTTTTTTTCAAAACACGTTTAGTGTGATGAGTCGATCGACCTACCATTCATACGCTCATAAGATTTTCAATATAGTTAAGGTCAGTGTGAGCTTATTTATACATATTTAAATTTCAATTTTTGTGACAGTATAGAATTCTTAAGCATCCTGTGTATGTTTGTTAGCAAAATCCATTTTGTCAATTTTTTGCAAAATGGCGACAAGTATTGAAATTCAATCACTTATAACTCAGTAGTGTTCAATTTTGTCAAAAAGGTCTCTATACATGAAATGTTTAGAAGCCTAAAGTTCATCAGAATAAAATATAAAAAATATATATTTTTGCTTGAAAACAAGCGATGTATCAGTTCGATCGTACCCCCATACTAGCCATTTTGAGACTTTCGGAAGAGTTAACGCTCTTAACTGTTTGGTTTCGAAGATAAAAATTTAAATTTTGAGTATCGCATAGAACTAACGTGCAGGCACTATACGTTATGTTTAAAAAAAATATATAAAATTTTTTTTCAAAATGGCAGCTAATGTAAAAATTCAAAGTGTCATAACTTTGCTAAATGAAATCCTACTAAAAAATGTCTAATGCAAAAAGTGTTTGGAATTTTAATTTGCATATAAAAGCAATTTTTAATAATTTTTTTTTTAATAAAAACCGAGTCTTACCATATATTGACCGAGACCTCGAACGAGCTTTTATGCGACTCTGCATATAGTTAATGCTCGTACGAGGTTTCTATTTAAGAAATAGACTTGAATTTTTAATACAAAATAGAGCTTTCGACTATACTTACGATACTATAAAAAAAAATTAAAAATTAAAAAATAAAAGTATTTTTTTTTCAAAACACGTTTAGTGTGATGAGTCGATCGACCTACCATTCATACGCTCATAAGATTTTCAATATAGTTAAGGTCAGTGTGAGCTTATTTATACATATTTAAATTTCAATTTTTGTGACAGTATAGAATTCTTAAGCATCCTGTGTATGTTTGTTAGCAAAATCCATTTTGTCAATTTTTTGCAAAATGGCGACAAGTATTGAAATTCAATCACTTTATACTCAGTAGTGTTCAATTTTGTCAAAAAGGTCTCTATACATGAAATGTTTAGAAGCCTAAAGTTCATCAGAATAAAATATAAAAAATATATATTTTTGCTTGAAAACAAGCGATGTATCAGTTCGATCGTACCCCCATACTAGCCATTTTGAGACTTTCGGAAGAGTTAACGCTCTTAACTGTTTGGTTTCGAAGATAAAAATTTAAATTTTTAATATCGCATAGAACTAACGTGCAGGCACTATACGTTATGTTTAAAAAAAATATATAAAATTTTTTTTCAAAATGGCAGCTAATGTAAAAATTCAAAGTGTCATAACTTTGCTAAATAAAATCCTACTAAAAAATGTCTAATGCAAAAAGTGTTTGGAATTTTAATTTGCATATAAAAGCAATTTTTAATTATTTTTTTTTTAATAAAAACCGAGTCTTACCATATATTGACCGAGACCTCGAACGAGCTTTTATGCGACTCTGCATATAGTTAATGCTCGTACGAGGTTTCTATTTAAGAAATAGACTTGAATTTTTAATACAAAATAGAGCTTTCGACTATACTTACGATACTATAAAAAAAAATGAAAAATTAAAAAATAAAAGTATTTTTTTTTCAAAACACGTTTAGTGTGATGAGTCGATCGACCTAACATTCATACGCTCATAAGATTTTCAATATAGTTAAGGTCAGTGTGAGCTTATTTATACATATTTAAATTTCAATTTTTGTGACAGTATAGATATCTTAAGCATCCTGTGTATGTTTGTTAGCAAAATCCATTTTGTCAATTTTTTGCAAAATGGCGACAAGTATTGAAATTCAATCACTTATAACTCAGTAGTGTTCAATTTTGTCAAAAAGGTCTCTATACATGAAATGTTTAGAAGCCTAAAGTTCATCAGAATAAAATAAAAAAAATATATATTTTTGCTTGAAAACAAGCGATGTATCAGTTCGATCGTACCCCCATACTAGCCATTTTGAGACTTTCGGAAGAGTTAACGCTCTTAACTGTTTGGTTTCGAAGATAAAAATTTAAATTTTGAGTATCGCATAGAACTAACGTGCAGGCACTATACGTTATGTTTAAAAAAAATATATAAAATTTTTTTTCAAAATGGCAGCTAATGTAAAAATTCAAAGTGTCATAACTTTGCTAAATGAAATCCTACTAAAAAATGTCTAATGCAAAAAGTGTTTGGAATTTTAATTTGCATATAAAAGCAATTTTTAATTATTTTTTTTTTAATAAAAACCGAGTCTTACCATATATTGACCGAGACCTCGAACGAGCTTTTATGCGACTCTGCATATAGTTAATGCTCGTACGAGGTTTCTATTTAAGAAATAGACTTGAATTTTTAATACAAAATAGAGCTTTCGACTATACTTACGATACTATAAAAAAAAATTAAAAATTAAAAAATAAAAGTATTTTTTTTTCAAAACACGTTTAGTGTGATGAGTCGATCGACCTACCATTCATACGCTCATAAGATTTTCAATATAGTTAAGGTCAGTGTGAGCTTATTTATACATATTTAAATTTCAATTTTTGTGACAGTATAGAATTCTTAAGCATCCTGTGTATGTTTGTTAGCAAAATCCATTTTGTCAATTTTTGGCAAAATGGCGACAAGTATTGAAATTCAATCACTTATAACTCAGTAGTGTTCAATTTTGTCAAAAAGGTCTCTATACATGAAATGTTTAGAAGCCTAAAGTTCATCAGAATAAAATAAAAAAAATATATATTTTTGCTTGAAAACAAGCGATGTATCAGTTCGATCGTACCCCCATACTAGCCATTTTGAGACTTTCGGAAGAGTTAACGCTCTTAACTGTTTGGTTTCGAAGATAAAAATTTAAATTTTGAGTATCGCATAGAACTAACGTGCAGGCACTATACGTTATGTTTAAAAAAAATATATAAAATTTTTTTTCAAAATGGCAGCTAATGTAAAAATTCAAAGTGTCATAACTTTGCTAAATGAAATCCTACTAAAAAATGTCTAATGCAAAAAGTGTTTGGAATTTTAATTTGCATATAAAAGCAATTTTTAATAATTTTTTTTTTAATAAAAACCGAGTCTTACCATATATTGACCGAGACCTCGAACGAGCTTTTATGCGACTCTGCATATAGTTAATGCTCGTACGAGGTTTCTATTTAAGAAATAGACTTGAATTTTTAATACAAAATAGAGCTTTCGACTATACTTACGATACTATAAAAAAAAATTAAAAATTAAAAAATAAAAGTATTTTTTTTTCAAAACACGTTTAGTGTGATGAGTCGATCGACCTACCATTCATACGCTCATAAGATTTTCAATATAGTTAAGGTCAGTGTGAGCTTATTTATACATATTTAAATTTCAATTTTTGTGACAGTATAGAATTCTTAAGCATCCTGTGTATGTTTGTTAGCAAAATCCATTTTGTCAATTTTTTGCAAAATGGCGACAAGTATTGAAATTCAATCACTTTATACTCAGTAGTGTTCAATTTTGTCAAAAAGGTCTCTATACATGAAATGTTTAGAAGCCTAAAGTTCATCAGAATAAAATATAAAAAATATATATTTTTGCTTGAAAACAAGCGATGTATCAGTTCGATCGTACCCCCATACTAGCCATTTTGAGACTTTCGGAAGAGTTAACGCTCTTAACTGTTTGGTTTCGAAGATAAAAATTTAAATTTTTAATATCGCATAGAACTAACGTGCAGGCACTATACGTTATGTTTAAAAAAAATATATAAAATTTTTTTTCAAAATGGCAGCTAATGTAAAAATTCAAAGTGTCATAACTTTGCTAAATAAAATCCTACTAAAAAATGTCTAATGCAAAAAGTGTTTGGAATTTTAATTTGCATATAAAAGCAATTTTTAATTATTTTTTTTTTAATAAAAACCGAGTCTTACCATATATTGACCGAGACCTCGAACGAGCTTTTATGCGACTCTGCATATAGTTAATGCTCGTACGAGGTTTCTATTTAAGAAATAGACTTGAATTTTTAATACAAAATAGAGCTTTCGACTATACTTACGATACTATAAAAAAAAATGAAAAATTAAAAAATAAAAGTATTTTTTTTTCAAAACACGTTTAGTGTGATGAGTCGATCGACCTAACATTCATACGCTCATAAGATTTTCAATATAGTTAAGGTCAGTGTGAGCTTATTTATACATATTTAAATTTCAATTTTTGTGACAGTATAGATATCTTAAGCATCCTGTGTATGTTTGTTAGCAAAATCCATTTTGTCAATTTTTTGCAAAATGGCGACAAGTATTGAAATTCAATCACTTATAACTCAGTAGTGTTCAATTTTGTCAAAAAGGTCTCTATACATGAAATGTTTAGAAGCCTAAAGTTCATCAGAATAAAATAAAAAAAATATATATTTTTGCTTGAAAACAAGCGATGTATCAGTTCGATCGTACCCCCATACTAGCCATTTTGAGACTTTCGGAAGAGTTAACGCTCTTAACTGTTTGGTTTCGAAGATAAAAATTTAAATTTTGAGTATCGCATAGAACTAACGTGCAGGCACTATACGTTATGTTTAAAAAAAATATATAAAATTTTTTTTCAAAATGGCAGCTAATGTAAAAATTCAAAGTGTCATAACTTTGCTAAATGAAATCCTACTAAAAAATGTCTAATGCAAAAAGTGTTTGGAATTTTAATTTGCATATAAAAGCAATTTTTAATTATTTTTTTTTTAATAAAAACCGAGTCTTACCATATATTGACCGAGACCTCGAACGAGCTTTTATGCGACTCTGCATATAGTTAATGCTCGTACGAGGTTTCTATTTAAGAAATAGACTTGAATTTTTAATACAAAATAGAGCTTTCGACTATACTTACGATACTATAAAAAAAAATTAAAAATTAAAAAATAAAAGTATTTTTTTTTCAAAACACGTTTAGTGTGATGAGTCGATCGACCTACCATTCATACGCTCATAAGATTTTCAATATAGTTAAGGTCAGTGTGAGCTTATTTATACATATTTAAATTTCAATTTTTGTGACAGTATAGAATTCTTAAGCATCCTGTGTATGTTTGTTAGCAAAATCCATTTTGTCAATTTTTGGCAAAATGGCGACAAGTATTGAAATTCAATCACTTATAACTCAGTAGTGTTCAATTTTGTCAAAAAGGTCTCTATACATGAAATGTTTAGAAGCCTAAAGTTCATCAGAATAAAATAAAAAAAATATATATTTTTGCTTGAAAACAAGCGATGTATCAGTTCGATCGTACCCCCATACTAGCCATTTTGAGACTTTCGGAAGAGTTAACGCTCTTAACTGTTTGGTTTCGAAGATAAAAATTTAAATTTTGAGTATCGCATAGAACTAACGTGCAGGCACTATACGTTATGTTTAAAAAAAATATATAAAATTTTTTTTCAAAATGGCAGCTAATGTAAAAATTCAAAGTGTCATAACTTTGCTAAATGAAATCCTACTAAAAAATGTCTAATGCAAAAAGTGTTTGGAATTTTAATTTGCATATAAAAGCAATTTTTAATTATTTTTTTTTTAATAAAAACCGAGTCTTACCATATATTGACCGAGACCTCGAACGAGCTTTTATGCGACTCTGCATATAGTTAATGCTCGTACGAGGTTTCTATTTAAGAAATAGACTTGAATTTTTAATACAAAATAGAGCTTTCGACTATACTTACGATACTATAAAAAAAAATTAAAAATTAAAAAATAAAAGTATTTTTTTTTCAAAACACGTTTAGTGTGATGAGTCGATCGACCTAACATTCATACGCTCATAAGATTTTCAATATAGTTAAGGTCAGTGTGAGCTTATTTATACATATTTAAATTTCAATTTTTGTGACAGTATAGATATCTTAAGCATCCTGTGTATGTTTGTTAGCAAAATCCATTTTGTCAATTTTTTGCAAAATGGCGACAAGTATTGAAATTCAATCACTTATAACTCAGTAGTGTTCAATTTTGTCAAAAAGGTCTCTATACATGAAATGTTTAGAAGCCTAAAGTTCATCAGAATAAAATAAAAAAAATATATATTTTTGCTTGAAAACAAGCGATGTATCAGTTCGATCGTACCCCCATACTAGCCATTTTGAGACTTTCGGAAGAGTTAACGCTCTTAACTGTTTGGTTTCGAAGATAAAAATTTAAATTTTGAGTATCGCATAGAACTAACGTGCAGGCACTATACGTTATGTTTAAAAAAAATATATAAAATTTTTTTTCAAAATGGCAGCTAATGTAAAAATTCAAAGTGTCATAACTTTGCTAAATCAAATCCTACTAAAAAATGTCTAATGCAAAAAGTGTTTGGAATTTTAATTTGCATATAAAAGCAATTTTTAATTATTTTTTTTTTAATAAAAACCGAGTCTTACCATATATTGACCGAGACCTCGAACGAGCTTTTATGCGACTCTGCATATAGTTAATGCTCGTACGAGGTTTCTATTTAAGAAATAGACTTGAATTTTTAATACAAAATAGAGCTTTCGACTATACTTACGATACTATAAAAAAAAATTAAAAATTAAAAAATAAAAGTATTTTTTTTTCAAAACACGTTTAGTGTGATGAGTCGATCGACCTACCATTCATACGCTCATAAGATTTTCAATATAGTTAAGGTCAGTGTGAGCTTATTTATACATATTTAAATTTCAATTTTTGTGACAGTATAGAATTCTTAAGCATCCTGTGTATGTTTGTTAGCAAAATCCATTTTGTCAATTTTTTGCAAAATGGCGACAAGTATTGAAATTCAATCACTTATAACTCAGTAGTGTTCAATTTTGTCAAAAAGGTCTCTATACATGAAATGTTTAGAAGCCTAAAGTTCATCAGAATAAAATATAAAAAATATATATTTTTGCTTGAAAACAAGCGATGTATCAGTTCGATCGTACCCCCATACTAGCCATTTTGAGACTTTCGGAAGAGTTAACGCTCTTAACTGTTTGGTTTCGAAGATAAAAATTTAAATTTTGAGTATCGCATAGAACTAACGTGCAGGCACTATACGTTATGTTTAATAAAAATATATAAAATTTTTTTTCAAAATGGCAGCTAATGTAAAAATTCAAAGTGTCATAACTTTGCTAAATGAAATCCTACTAAAAAATGTCTAATGCAAAAAGTGTTTGGAATTTTAATTTGCATATAAAAGCAATTTTTAATAATTTTTTTTTTAATAAAAACCGAGTCTTACCATATATTGACCGAGACCTCGAACGAGCTTTTATGCGACTCTGCATATAGTTAATGCTCGTACGAGGTTTCTATTTAAGAAATAGACTTGAATTTTTAATACAAAATAGAGCTTTCGACTATACTTACGATACTATAAAAAAAAATTAAAAATTAAAAAATAAAAGTATTTTTTTTTCAAAACACGTTTAGTGTGATGAGTCGATCGACCTACCATTCATACGCTCATAAGATTTTCAATATAGTTAAGGTCAGTGTGAGCTTATTTATACATATTTAAATTTCAATTTTTGTGACAGTATAGAATTCTTAAGCATCCTGTGTATGTTTGTTAGCAAAATCCATTTTGTCAATTTTTTGCAAAATGGCGACAAGTATTGAAATTCAATCACTTATAACTCAGTAGTGTTCAATTTTGTCAAAAAGGTCTCTATACATGAAATGTTTAGAAGCCTAAAGTTCATCAGAATAAAATATAAAAAATATATATTTTTGCTTGAAAACAAGCGATGTATCAGTTCGATCGTACCCCCATACTAGCCATTTTGAGACTTTCGGAAGAGTTAACGCTCTTAACTGTTTGGTTTCGAAGATAAAAATTTAAATTTTGAGTATCGCATAGAACTAACGTGCAGGCACTATACGTTATGTTTAAAAAAAATATATAAAATTTTTTTTCAAAATGGCAGCTAATGTAAAAATTCAAAGTGTCATAACTTTGCTAAATGAAATCCTACTAAAAAATGTCTAATGCAAAAAGTGTTTGGAATTTTAATTTGCATATAAAAGCAATTTTTAATAATTTTTTTTTTAATAAAAACCGAGTCTTACCATATATTGACCGAGACCTCGAACGAGGTTTTATGCGACTCTGCATATAGTTAATGCTCGTACGAGGTTTTTATTTAAGAAATAGACTTGAATTTTTAATACAAAATAGAGCTTTCGACTATACTTACGATACTATAAAAAAAAATTAAAAATTAAAAAATAAAAGTATTTTTTTTTCAAAACACGTTTAGTGTGATGAGTCGATCGACCTACCATTCATACGCTCATAAGATTTTCAATATAGTTAAGGTCAGTGTGAGCTTATTTATACATATTTAAATTTCAATTTTTGTGACAGTATAGAATTCTTAAGCATCCTGTGTATGTTTGTTAGCAAAATCCATTTTGTCAATTTTTTGCAAAATGGCGACAAGTATTGAAATTCAATCACTTTATACTCAGTAGTGTTCAATTTTGTCAAAAAGGTCTCTATACATGAAATGTTTAGAAGCCTAAAGTTCATCAGAATAAAATATAAAAAATATATATTTTTGCTTGAAAACAAGCGATGTATCAGTTCGATCGTACCCCCATACTAGCCATTTTGAGACTTTCGGAAGAGTTAACGCTCTTAACTGTTTGGTTTCGAAGATAAAAATTTAAATTTTTAATATCGCATAGAACTAACGTGCAGGCACTATACGTTATGTTTAAAAAAAATATATAAAATTTTTTTTCAAAATGGCAGCTAATGTAAAAATTCAAAGTGTCATAACTTTGCTAAATAAAATCCTACTAAAAAATGTCTAATGCAAAAAGTGTTTGGAATTTTAATTTGCATATAAAAGCAATTTTTAATTATTTTTTTTTTAATAAAAACCGAGTCTTACCATATATTGACCGAGACCTCGAACGAGCTTTTATGCGACTCTGCATATAGTTAATGCTCGTACGAGGTTTCTATTTAAGAAATAGACTTGAATTTTTAATACAAAATAGAGCTTTCGACTATACTTACGATACTATAAAAAAAAATGAAAAATTAAAAAATAAAAGTATTTTTTTTTCAAAACACGTTTAGTGTGATGAGTCGATCGACCTACCATTCATACGCTCATAAGATTTTCAATATAGTTAAGGTCAGTGTGAGCTTATTTATACATATTTAAATTTCAATTTTTGTGACAGTATAGATATCTTAAGCATCCTGTGTATGTTTGTTAGCAAAATCCATTTTGTCAATTTTTTGCAAAATGGCGACAAGTATTGAAATTCAATCACTTATAACTCAGTAGTGTTCAATTTTGTCAAAAAGGTCTCTATACATGAAATGTTTAGAAGCCTAAAGTTCATCAGAATAAAATAAAAAAAATATATATTTTTGCTTGAAAACAAGCGATGTATCAGTTCGATCGTACCCCCATACTAGCCATTTTGAGACTTTCGGAAGAGTTAACGCTCTTAACTGTTTGGTTTCGAAGATAAAAATTTAAATTTTGAGTATCGCATAGAACTAACGTGCAGGCACTATACGTTATGTTTAAAAAAAATATATAAAATTTTTTTTCAAAATGGCAGCTAATGTAAAAATTCAAAGTGTCATAACTTTGCTAAATGAAATCCTACTAAAAAATGTCTAATGCAAAAAGTGTTTGGAATTTTAATTTGCATATAAAAGCAATTTTTAATTATTTTTTTTTTAATAAAAACCGAGTCTTACCATATATTGACCGAGACCTCGAACGAGCTTTTATGCGACTCTGCATATAGTTAATGCTCGTACGAGGTTTCTATTTAAGAAATAGACTTGAATTTTTAATACAAAATAGAGCTTTCGACTATACTTACGATACTATAAAAAAAAATTAAAAATTAAAAAATAAAAGTATTTTTTTTTCAAAACACGTTTAGTGTGATGAGTCGATCGACCTAACATTCATACGCTCATAAGATTTTCAATATAGTTAAGGTCAGTGTGAGCTTATTTATACATATTTAAATTTCAATTTTTGTGACAGTATAGATATCTTAAGCATCCTGTGTATGTTTGTTAGCAAAATCCATTTTGTCAATTTTTTGCAAAATGGCGACAAGTATTGAAATTCAATCACTTATAACTCAGTAGTGTTCAATTTTGTCAAAAAGGTCTCTATACATGAAATGTTTAGAAGCCTAAAGTTCATCAGAATAAAATAAAAAAAATATATATTTTTGCTTGAAAACAAGCGATGTATCAGTTCGATCGTACCCCCATACTAGCCATTTTGAGACTTTCGGAAGAGTTAACGCTCTTAACTGTTTGGTTTCGAAGATAAAAATTTAAATTTTGAGTATCGCATAGAACTAACGTGCAGGCACTATACGTTATGTTTAAAAAAAATATATAAAATTTTTTTTCAAAATGGCAGCTAATGTAAAAATTCAAAGTGTCATAACTTTGCTAAATCAAATCCTACTAAAAAATGTCTAATGCAAAAAGTGTTTGGAATTTTAATTTGCATATAAAAGCAATTTTTAATTATTTTTTTTTTAATAAAAACCGAGTCTTACCATATATTGACCGAGACCTCGAACGAGCTTTTATGCGACTCTGCATATAGTTAATGCTCGTACGAGGTTTCTATTTAAGAAATAGACTTGAATTTTTAATACAAAATAGAGCTTTCGACTATACTTACGATACTATAAAAAAAAATTAAAAATTAAAAAATAAAAGTATTTTTTTTTCAAAACACGTTTAGTGTGATGAGTCGATCGACCTACCATTCATACGCTCATAAGATTTTCAATATAGTTAAGGTCAGTGTGAGCTTATTTATACATATTTAAATTTCAATTTTTGTGACAGTATAGAATTCTTAAGCATCCTGTGTATGTTTGTTAGCAAAATCCATTTTGTCAATTTTTTGCAAAATGGCGACAAGTATTGAAATTCAATCACTTATAACTCAGTAGTGTTCAATTTTGTCAAAAAGGTCTCTATACATGAAATGTTTAGAAGCCTAAAGTTCATCAGAATAAAATATAAAAAATATATATTTTTGCTTGAAAACAAGCGATGTATCAGTTCGATCGTACCCCCATACTAGCCATTTTGAGACTTTCGGAAGAGTTAACGCTCTTAACTGTTTGGTTTCGAAGATAAAAATTTAAATTTTGAGTATCGCATAGAACTAACGTGCAACCCCTATACGTTATGTTTAAAAAAAATATATAAAATTTTTTTTCAAAATGGCAGCTAATGTAAAAATTCAAAGTGTCATAACTTTGCTAAATGAAATCCTACTAAAAAATGTCTAATGCAAAAAGTGTTTGGAATTTTAATTTGCATATAAAAGCAATTTTTAATTATTTTTTTTTTAATAAAAACCGAGTCTTACCATATATTGACCGAGACCTCGAACGAGCTTTTATGCGACTCTGCATATAGTTAATGCTCGTACGAGGTTTCTATTTAAGAAATAGACTTGAATTTTTAATACAAAATAGAGCTTTCGACTATACTTACGATACTATAAAAAAAAATTAAAAATTAAAAAATAAAAGTATTTTTTTTTCAAAACACGTTTAGTGTGATGAGTCGATCGACCTACCATTCATACGCTCATAAGATTTTCAATATAGTTAAGGTCAGTGTGAGCTTATTTATACATATTTAAATTTCAATTTTTGTGACAGTATAGAATTCTTAAGCATCCTGTGTATGTTTGTTAGCAAAATCCATTTTGTCAATTTTTTGCAAAATGGCGACAAGTATTGAAATTCAATCACTTATAACTCAGTAGTGTTCAATTTTGTCAAAAAGGTCTCTATACATGAAATGTTTAGAAGCCTAAAGTTCATCAGAATAAAATATAAAAAATATATATTTTTGCTTGAAAACAAGCGATGTATCAGTTCGATCGTACCCCCATACTAGCCATTTTGAGACTTTCGGAAGAGTTAACGCTCTTAACTGTTTGGTTTCGAAGATAAAAATTTAAATTTTGAGTATCGCATAGAACTAACGTGCAGGCACTATACGTTATGTTTAAAAAAAATATATAAAATTTTTTTTCAAAATGGCAGCTAATGTAAAAATTCAAAGTGTCATAACTTTGCTAAATGAAATCCTACTAAAAAATGTCTAATGCAAAAAGTGTTTGGAATTTTAATTTGCATATAAAAGCAATTTTTAATAATTTTTTTTTTAATAAAAACCGAGTCTTACCATATATTGACCGAGACCTCGAACGAGCTTTTATGCGACTCTGCATATAGTTAATGCTCGTACGAGGTTTCTATTTAAGAAATAGACTTGAATTTTTAATACAAAATAGAGCTTTCGACTATACTTACGATACTATAAAAAAAAATTAAAAATTAAAAAATAAAAGTATTTTTTTTTCAAAACACGTTTAGTGTGATGAGTCGATCGACCTACCATTCATACGCTCATAAGATTTTCAATATAGTTAAGGTCAGTGTGAGCTTATTTATACATATTTAAATTTCAATTTTTGTGACAGTATAGAATTCTTAAGCATCCTGTGTATGTTTGTTAGCAAAATCCATTTTGTCAATTTTTTGCAAAATGGCGACAAGTATTGAAATTCAATCACTTTATACTCAGTAGTGTTCAATTTTGTCAAAAAGGTCTCTATACATGAAATGTTTAGAAGCCTAAAGTTCATCAGAATAAAATATAAAAAATATATATTTTTGCTTGAAAACAAGCGATGTATCAGTTCGATCGTACCCCCATACTAGCCATTTTGAGACTTTCGGAAGAGTTAACGCTCTTAACTGTTTGGTTTCGAAGATAAAAATTTAAATTTTTAATATCGCATAGAACTAACGTGCAGGCACTATACGTTATGTTTAAAAAAAATATATAAAATTTTTTTTCAAAATGGCAGCTAATGTAAAAATTCAAAGTGTCATAACTTTGCTAAATAAAATCCTACTAAAAAATGTCTAATGCAAAAAGTGTTTGGAATTTTAATTTGCATATAAAAGCAATTTTTAATTATTTTTTTTTTAATAAAAACCGAGTCTTACCATATATTGACCGAGACCTCGAACGAGCTTTTATGCGACTCTGCATATAGTTAATGCTCGTACGAGGTTTCTATTTAAGAAATAGACTTGAATTTTTAATACAAAATAGAGCTTTCGACTATACTTACGATACTATAAAAAAAAATTAAAAATTAAAAAATAAAAGTATTTTTTTTTCAAAACACGTTTAGTGTGATGAGTCGATCGACCTACCATTCATACGCTCATAAGATTTTCAATATAGTTAAGGTCAGTGTGAGCTTATTTATACATATTTAAATTTCAATTTTTGTGACAGTATAGAATTCTTAAGCATCCTGTGTATGTTTGTTAGCAAAATCCATTTTGTCAATTTTTTGCAAAATGGCGACAAGTATTGAAATTCAATCACTTATAACTCAGTAGTGTTCAATTTTGTCAAAAAGGTCTCTATACATGAAATGTTTAGAAGCCTAAAGTTCATCAGAATAAAATATAAAAAATATATATTTTTGCTTGAAAACAAGCGATGTATCAGTTCGATCGTACCCCCATACTAGCCATTTTGAGACTTTCGGAAGAGTTAACGCTCTTAACTGTTTGGTTTCGAAGATAAAAATTTAAATTTTGAGTATCGCATAGAACTAACGTGCAGGCACTATACGTTATGTTTAAAAAAAATATATAAAAATTTTTTTCAAAATGGCAGCTAATGTAAAAATTCAAAGTGTCATAACTTTGCTAAATGAAATCCTACTAAAAAATGTCTAATGCAAAAAGTGTTTGGAATTTTAATTTGCATATAAAAGCAATTTTTAATTATTTTTTTTTTAATAAAAACCGAGTCTTACCATATATTGACCGAGACCTCGAACGAGCTTTTATGCGACTCTGCATATAGTTAATGCTCGTACGAGGTTTCTATTTAAGAAATAGACTTGAATTTTTAATACAAAATAGAGCTTTCGACTATACTTACGATACTATAAAAAAAAATTAAAAATTAAAAAATAAAAGTATTTTTTTTTCAAAACACGTTTAGTGTGATGAGTCGATCGACCTAACATTCATACGCTCATAAGATTTTCAATATAGTTAAGGTCAGTGTGAGCTTATTTATACATATTTAAATTTCAATTTTTGTGACAGTATAGAATTCTTAAGCATCCTGTGTATGTTTGTTAGCAAAATCCATTTTGTCAATTTTTTGCAAAATGGCGACAAGTATTGAAATTCAATTACTTATAACTCAGTAGTGTTCAATTTTGTCAAAAAGGTCTCTATACATGAAATGTTTAGAAGCCTAAAGTTCATCAGAATAAAATAAAAAAAATATATATTTTTGCTTGAAAACAAGCGATCTATCAGTTCGATCGTACCCCCATACTAGCCATTTTGAGACTTTCGGAAGAGTTAACGCTCTTAACTGTTTGGTTTCGAAGATAAAAATTTAAATTTTGAGTATCGCATAGAACTAACGTGCAGGCACTATACGTTATGTTTAAAAAAAATATATAAAATTTTTTTTCAAAATGGCAGCTAATGTAAAAATTCAAAGTGTCATAACTTTGCTAAATGAAATCCTACTAAAAAATGTCTAATGCAAAAAGTGTTTGGAATTTTAATTTGCATATAAAAGCAATTTTTATTATTTTTTTTTTAATAAAAACCGAGTCTTACCATATATTGACCGAGACCTCGAACGAGCTTTTATGCGACTCTGCATATAGTTAATGCTCGTACGAGGTTTCTATTTAAGAAATAGATTTGAATTTTTAATACAAAATAGAGCTTTCGACTATACTTACGATACTATAAAAAAAAATTAAAAATTAAAAAATAAAAGTATTTTTTTTTCAAAACACGTTTAGTGTGATGAGTCGATCGACCTACCATTCATACGCTCATAAGATTTTCAATATAGTTAAGGTCAGTGTGAGCTTATTTATACATATTTAAATTTCAATTTTTGTGACAGTATAGAATTCTTAAGCATCCTGTGTATGTTTGTTAGCAAAATCCATTTTGTCAATTTTTTGCAAAATGGCGACAAGTATTGAAATTCAATCACTTATAACTCAGTAGTGTTCAATTTTGTCAAAAAGGTCTCTATACATGAAATGTTTAGAAGCCTAAAGTTCATCAGAATAAAATATAAAAAATATATATTTTTGCTTGAAAACAAGCGATGTATCAGTTCGATCGTACCCCCATACTAGCCATTTTGAGACTTTCGGAAGAGTTAACGCTCTTAACTGTTTGGTTTCGAAGATAAAAATTTAAATTTTGAGTATCGCATAGAACTAACGTGCAGGCACTATACGTTATGTTTAAAAAAAATATATAAAATTTTTTTTCAAAATGGCAGCTAATGTAAAAATTCAAAGTGTCATAACTTTGCTAAATGAAATCCTACTAAAAAATGTCTAATGCAAAAAGTGTTTGGAATTTTAATTTGCATATAAAAGCAATTTTTAATTATTTTTTTTTTAATAAAAACCGAGTCTTACCATATATTGACCGAGACCTCGAACGAGCTTTTATGCGACTCTGCATATAGTTAATGCTCGTACGAGGTTTCTATTTAAGAAATAGACTTGAATTTTTAATACAAAATAGAGCTTTCGACTATACTTACGATACTATAAAAAAAAATTAAAAATTAAAAAATAAAAGTATTTTTTTTTCAAAACACGTTTAGTGTGATGAGTCGATCGACCTAACATTCATACGCTCATAAGATTTTCAATATAGTTAAGGTCAGTGTGAGCTTATTTATACATATTTAAATTTCAATTTTTGTGACAGTATAGAATTCTTAAGCATCCTGTGTATGTTTGTTAGCAAAATCCATTTTGTCAATTTTTTGCAAAATGGCGACAAGTATTGAAATTCAATCACTTATAACTCAGTAGTGTTCAATTTTGTCAAAAAGGTCTCTATACATGAAATGTTTAGAAGCCTAAAGTTCATCAGAAGAAAATAAAAAAAATATATATTTTTGCTTGAAAACAAGCGATGTATCAGTTCGATCGTACCCCCATACTAGCCATTTTGAGACTTTCGGAAGAGTTAACGCTCTTAACTGTTTGGTTTCGAAGATAAAAATTTAAATTTTGAGTATCGCATAGAACTAACGTGCAGGCACTATACGTTATGTTTAAAAAAAATATATAAAATTTTTTTAAAATGGCAGCTAATGTAAAAATTCAAAGTGTCATAACTTTGCTAAATGAAATCCTACTAAAAAATGTCTAATGCAAAAAGTGTTTGGAATTTTAATTTGCATATAAAAGCAATTTTTAATTATTTTTTTTTTAATAAAAACCGAGTCTTACCATATATTGACCGAGACCTCGAACGAGCTTTTATGCGACTCTGCATATAGTTAACGCTTGTACGAGGTTTCTATTTAAAAAATCGACTTGAATTTTTATTACAAAATAGAGCTTTCGACTATACTTACGATACTATAAAAAAAAATTAAAAATTAAAAAATAAAAGTATTTTTTTTTCAAAACACGTTTAGTGTGATGAGTCGATCGACCCACCATATATACGCTCATAAGATTTTCAATATAGTTAAGGTCAGTGTGAGCTTATTTATAAATATTTAAATTTCAATTTTTGTGACAGTATGGAATTCTTAAGCATCCTGTGTATGTTTGTTAGCAAAATCCATTTTGTCAATTTTTTGCAAAATGGCTACAAGTATTAAAGTTCAATCACTTATAACTCAGTAGTGTTGAATTTTGTCAAAAAGGTCTCTATCCATGAAATGTTGAGAAGCCTAAAGTTCATCTAAGTAAAATATAAAAAATATATATTTTTGCTTGAAAACAAGCGATGTATCAGTTCGATCGTACCCCCATACTAGCCATTTTGAGACTTTCGGAAGAGTTAACGCTCTTAACTGTTTGGTTTCGAAGAAAAAAATTTAAATTTTGAGTATCGCATAGAACTAACGTGCAGCCCCTATACGTTATGTTTAAAAAAAAAATATAAAATTTTTTTTCAAAATGGCGGCTAATGTAAAAATTCAAAGTGTCATAACTTTGCTAAATGAAATCCTACTAAAAAATGTTTAATGCAAAAAGTGTTTGGAATTTTAATTTGCATATAAAAGCAATTTTTAATTATTTTTTTTTTAATAAAAACCGAGTCTTACCATATATTGACCGAGACCTCGAACGAGCTTTTATGCGACTCTGCATATAGTTAACGCTCGTATGAGGCTTCTATTCAAGAAATCGACTTGAATTTTTTATACAAAATAGAGCTTTCGACTATACTTACGATACTATAAAAAAAAATTAAAAATTAAAAAATAAAAGTATTTTTTTTTCAAAACACGTTTAGTGTGATGAGTCGATCGACCCACCATACATACGCTCATAAGATTTTCAATATAGTTTAGGTCAGTGTGAGCTTATTTATACATATTTGAATTTCAATTTTTGTGACAGTATAGAATTCTTAAGCATCCTGTGTATGTTTGTTAGCAAAATCCATTTTGTCAATTTTTTGCAAAATGACGACAAGTATTAAAATTCAATCACTTATAACTCAGTAGTGTTGAATTTTGGCAAAAAGGTCTCTATACATAAAATGTTGAGAAGCCTAAAGTTCATCTAAGTAAAATATAAAAAATATATATTTTTGCTTGAAAACAAGCGATGTATCAGTTCGATCGTACCCCCATACTAGCCATTTTGAGACTTTCGGAAGAGTTAACGCTCTTAACTGTTTGGTTTCGAAGATAAAAATTTAAATTTTGAGTATCGCATAGAACTAACGTGCAGCCCCTATACGTTATGTTTAAAAAAAATATATAAAATTTTTTTTCAAAATGGCGGCTAATGTAAAAATTCAAAGTGTCATAACTTTGCTAAATGAAATCCTACTAAAAAATGTTTAATGCAAAAAGTGTTTGGAATTTTAATTTGCATATAAAAGCAATTTTTAATTATTTTTTTTTTTATAAAAACCGAGTCTTACCATATATTGACCGAGACCTCGAACGAGCTTTTATGCGACTCTGCATATAGTTAACGCTCGTATGAGGCTTCTATTCAAGAAATCGACTTGAATTTTTTATACAAAATAGAGCTTTCGACTATACTTACGATACTATAAAAAAAAATTAAAAATTAAAAAATAAAAGTATTTTTTTTTCAAAACACGTTTAGTGTGATGAGTCGATCGACCCACCATACATACGCTCATAAGATTTTCAATATAGTTTAGGTCAGTGTGAGCTTATTTATACATATTTGAATTTCAATTTTTGTGACAGTATAGAATTCTTAAGCATCCTGTGTATGTTTGTTAGCAAAATTCATTTTGTCAATTTTTTGCAAAATGACGACAAGTATTAAAATTCAATCACTTATAACTCAGTAGTGTTGAATTTTGGCAAAAAGGTCTCTATACATGAAATGTTGAGAAGCCTAAAGTTCATCTAAGTAAAATATAAAAAATATATATTTTTGCTTGAAAACAAGCGATGTATCAGTTCGATCGTACCCCCATACTAGCCATTTTGAGACTTTCGGAAGAGTTAACGCTCTTAACTGTTTGGTTTCGAAGATAAAAATTTAAATTTTGAGTATCGCATAGAACTAACGTGCAGCCCCTATACGTTATGTTTAAAAAAAATATATAAAATTTTTTTTCAAAATGGCGGCTAATGTAAAAATTCAAAGTGTCATAACTTTGCTAAATGAGATCCTACTAAAAAATGTTTAATGCAAAAAGTGTTTGGAATTTTAATTTGCATATAAAAGCAATTTTTAATTATTTTTTTTTTAATAAAAACCGAGTCTTACCATATATTGACCGAGACCTCGAACGAGCTTTTATGCGACTCTGCATATAGTTAACGTTAGTATGAGGCTTCTATTCAAGAAATCGACTTGAATTTTTTATACAAAATAGAGCTTTCGACTATACTTACGATACTATAAAAAAAAATTAAAAATTAAAAAATAAAAGTATTTTTTTTAAAACACGTTTAGTGTGATGAGTCGTATCTATATATCCCACCATACATACGCTCATAAGATTTTCAATATAGTTTAGGTCAGTGTGAGCTTATTTATACATATTTGAATTTCAATTTTTGTGACAGTATAGAATTCTTAAGCATCCTGTGTATGTTTGTTAGCAAAATCCATTTTGTCAATTTTTTGCAAAATGACGACAAGTATTAAAATTCAATCACTTATAACTCAGTAGTGTTGAATTTTGGCAAAAAGGTCTCTATACATGAAATGTTGAGAAGTCTAAAGTTCATCTAAGTAAAATATAAAAAATATATATTTTTGCTTGAAAACAAGCGATGTATCAGTTCGATCGTACCCCCATACTAGCCATTTTGAGACTTTCGGAAGAGTTAACGCTCTTAACTGTTTGGTTTCGAAGATAAAAATTTAAATTTTGAGTATCGCATAGAACTAACGTGCAGCCCCTATACGTTATGTTTAAAAAAAATATATAAAATTTTTTTTAAAAATGGCGGCTAATGTAAAAATTCAAAGTGTCATAACTTTGCTAAATGAAATCCTACTAAAAAATGTTTAATGCAAAAAGTGTTTGGAATTTTAATTTGCATATAAAAACAATTTTTAATTATTTTTTTTTTAATAAAAACCGAGTCTTACCATATATTGACCGAGACCTCGAACGAGCTTTTATGCGACTCTGCATATAGTTAACGCTCGTATGAGGCTTCTATTCAAGAAATCGACTTGAATTTTTTATACAAAATAGAGCTTTCGACTATACTTACGATACTATAAAAAAAAATTAAAAATTAAAAAATAAAAGTATTTTTTTTTCAAAACACGTTTAGTGTGATGAGTCGTATCTATATATCCCACCATACATACGCTCATAAGATTTTCAATATAGTTTAGGTCAGTGTGAGCTTATTTATACATATTTGAATTTCAATTTTTGTGACAGTATAGAATTCTTAAGCATCCTGTGTATGTTTGTTAGCAAAATCCATTTTGTCAATTTTTTGCAAAATGACGACAAGTATTAAAATTCAATCACTTACAACTCAGTAGTGTTGAATTTTGGCAAAAAGGTCTCTATACATGAAATGTTGAGAAGCCTAAAGTTCATCTAAGTAAAATATAAAAAATATATATTTTTGCTTGAAAACAAGCGATGTATCAGTTCGATCGTACCCCCATACTAGCTATTTTGAGACTTTCGGAAGAGTTAACGCTCTTAACTGTTTGGTTTCGAAGATTAAAATTTAAATTTTGAGTATCGCATAGAACTAACGTGCAGCCCCTATACGTTATGTTTAAAAAAAATATATAAATTTTTTTTTCAAAATGGCGGCTAATGTAAAAATTCAAAGTGTCATAACTTTGCTAAATCAAATCCTACTAAAAAATGTTTAATGCAAAAAGTGTTTGGAATTTTAATTTGCATATAAAAGCAATTTTTAATTATTTTTTTTTTAATAAAAACCGAGTCTTACCATATATTGACCGAGACCTCGAACGAGCTTTTATGCGACTCTGCATATAGTTAACGCTTGTACGAGGTTTCTATTTAAAAAATCGACTTGAATTTTTATTACAAAATAGAGCTTTCGACTATACTTACGATACTATAAAAAAAAATTAAAAATTAAAAAATAAAAGTATTTTTTTTTCAAAACACGTTTAGTGTGATGAGTCGATCGACCCACCATATATACGCTCATAAGATTTTCAATATAGTTAAGGTCAGTGTGAGCTTATTTATAAATATTTAAATTTCAATTTTTGTGACAGTATGGAATTCTTAAGCATCCTGTGTATGTTTGTTAGCAAAATCCATTTTGTCAATTTTTTGCAAAATGGCTACAAGTATTAAAGTTCAATCACTTATAACTCAGTAGTGTTGAATTTTGTCAAAAAGGTCTCTATCCATGAAATGTTGAGAAGCCTAAAGTTCATCTAAGTAAAATATAAAAAATATATATTTTTGCTTGAAAACAAGCGATGTATCAGTTCGATCGTACCCCCATACTAGCCATTTTGAGACTTTCGGAAGAGTTAACGCTCTTAACTGTTTGGTTTCAGAGAAAAAAATTTAAATTTTGAGTATCGCATAGAACTAACGTGCAGCCCCTATACGTTATGTTTAAAAAAAAAATATAAAATTTTTTTTCAAAATGGCGGCTAATGTAAAAATTCAAAGTGTCATAACTTTGCTAAATGAAATCCTACTAAAAAATGTTTAATGCAAAAAGTGTTTGGAATTTTAATTTGCATATAAAAGCAATTTTTAATTATTTTTTTTTTAATAAAAACCGAGTCTTACCATATATTGACCGAGACCTCGAACGAGCTTTTATGCGACTCTGCATATAGTTAACGCTCGTATGAGGCTTCTATTCAAGAAATCGACTTGAATTTTTTATACAAAATAGAGCTTTCGACTATACTTACGATACTATAAAAAAAAATTAAAAATTAAAAAATAAAAGTATTTTTTTTTCAAAACACGTTTAGTGTGATGAGTCGATCGACCCACCATACATACGCTCATAAGATTTTCAATATAGTTTAGGTCAGTGTGAGCTTATTTATACATATTTGAATTTCAATTTTTGTGACAGTATAGAATTCTTAAGCATCCTGTGTATGTTTGTTAGCAAAATCCATTTTGTCAATTTTTTGCAAAATGACGACAAGTATTAAAATTCAATCACTTATAACTCAGTAGTGTTGAATTTTGGCAAAAAGGTCTCTATACATAAAATGTTGAGAAGCCTAAAGTTCATCTAAGTAAAATATAAAAAATATATATTTTTGCTTGAAAACAAGCGATGTATCAGTTCGATCGTACCCCCATACTAGCCATTTTGAGACTTTCGGAAGAGTTAACGCTCTTAACTGTTTGGTTTCGAAGATAAAAATTTAAATTTTGAGTATCGCATAGAACTAACGTGCAGCCCCTATACGTTATGTTTAAAAAAAATATATAAAATTTTTTTTCAAAATGGCGGCTAATGTAAAAATTCAAAGTGTCATAACTTTGCTAAATGAAATCCTACTAAAAAATGTTTAATGCAAAAAGTGTTTGGAATTTTAATTTGCATATAAAAGCAATTTTTAATTATTTTTTTTTTTATAAAAACCGAGTCTTACCATATATTGACCGAGACCTCGAACGAGCTTTTATGCGACTCTGCATATAGTTAACGCTCGTATGAGGCTTCTATTCAAGAAATCGACTTGAATTTTTTATACAAAATAGAGCTTTCGACTATACTTACGATACTATAAAAAAAAATTAAAAATTAAAAAATAAAAGTATTTTTTTTTCAAAACACGTTTAGTGTGATGAGTCGATCGACCCACCATACATACGCTCATAAGATTTTCAATATAGTTTAGGTCAGTGTGAGCTTATTTATACATATTTGAATTTCAATTTTTGTGACAGTATAGAATTCTTAAGCATCCTGTGTATGTTTGTTAGCAAAATCCATTTTGTCAATTTTTTGCAAAATGATGACAAGTATTAAAATTCAATCACTTATAACTCAGTAGTGTTGAATTTTGGCAAAAAGGTCTCTATACATGAAATGTTGAGAAGCCTAAAGTTCATCTAAGTAAAATATAAAAAATATATATTTTTGCTTGAAAACAAGCGATGTATCAGTTCGATCGTACCCCCATACTAGCCATTTTGAGACTTTCGGAAGAGTTAACGCTCTTAACTGTTTGGTTTCGAAGATAAAAATTTAAATTTTGAGTATCGCATAGAACTAACGTGCAGCCCCTATACGTTATGTTTAAAAAAAATATATAAAATTTTTTTTCAAAATGGCGGCTAATGTAAAAATTCAAAGTGTCATAACTTTGCTAAATGAAATCCTACTAAAAAATGTTTAATGCAAAAAGTGTTTGGAATTTTAATTTGCATATAAAAGCAATTTTTAATTATTTTTTTTTTAATAAAAACCGAGTCTTACCATATATTGACCGAGACCTCGAACGAGCTTTTATGCGACTCTGCATATAGTTAACGTTAGTATGAGGCTTCTATTCAAGAAATCGACTTGAATTTTTTATACAAAATAGAGCTTTCGACTATACTTACGATACTATAAAAAAAAATTAAAAATTAAAAAATAAAAGTATTTTTTTTAAAACACGTTTAGTGTGATGAGTCGTATCTATATATCCCACCATACATACGCTCATAAGATTTTCAAATAGTTTAGGTCAGTGTGAGCTTATTTATACATATTTGAATTTCAATTTTTGTGACAGTATAGAATTCTTAAGCATCCTGTGTATGTTTGTTAGCAAAATCCATTTTGTCAATTTTTTGCAAAATGACGACAAGTATTAAAATTCAATCACTTATAACTCAGTAGTGTTGAATTTTGGCAAAAAGGTCTCTATACATGAAATGTTGAGAAGTCTAAAGTTCATCTAAGTAAAATATAAAAAATATATATTTTTGCTTGAAAACAAGCGATGTATCAGTTCGATCGTACCCCCATACTAGCCATTTTGAGACTTTCGGAAGAGTTAACGCTCTTAACTGTTTGGTTTCGAAGATAAAAATTTAAATTTTGAGTATCGCATAGAACTAACGTGCAGCCCCTATACGTTATGTTTAAAAAAAATATATAAAATTTTTTTTCAAAATGGCGGCTAATGTAAAAATTCAAAGTGTCATAACTTTGCTAAATGAAATCCTACTAAAAAATGTTTAATGCAAAAAGTGTTTGGAATTTTAATTTGCATATAAAAGCAATTTTTAATTATTTTTTTTTTAATAAAAACCGAGTCTTACCATATATTGACCGAGACCTCGAACGAGCTTTTATGCGACTCTGCATATAGTTAACGCTCGTATGAGGCTTCTATTCAAGAAATCGACTTGAATTTTTTATACAAAATAGAGCTTTCGACTATACTTACGATACTATAAAAAAAAATTAAAAATTAAAAAATAAAAGTATTTTTTTTTCAAAACACGTTTAGTGTGATGAGTCGATCGACCCACCATACATACGCTCATAAGATTTTCAATATAGTTTAGGTCAGTGTGAGCTTATTTATACATATTTGAATTTCAATTTTTGTGACAGTATAGAATTCTTAAGCATCCTGTGTATGTTTGTTAGCAAAATCCATTTTGTCAATTTTTTGCAAAATGACGACAAGTATTAAAATTCAATCACTTATAACTCAGTAGTGTTGAATTTTGGCAAAAAGGTCTCTATACATAAAATGTTGAGAAGCCTAAAGTTCATCTAAGTAAAATATAAAAAATATATATTTTTGCTTGAAAACAAGCGATGTATCAGTTCGATCGTACCCCCATACTAGCCATTTTGAGACTTTCGGAAGAGTTAACGCTCTTAACTGTTTGGTTTCGAAGATAAAAATTTAAATTTTGAGTATCGCATAGAACTAACGTGCAGCCCCTATACGTTATGTTTAAAAAAAATATATAAAATTTTTTTTCAAAATGGCGGCTAATGTAAAAATTCAAAGTGTCATAACTTTGCTAAATGAAATCCTACTAAAAAATGTTTAATGCAAAAAGTGTTTGGAATTTTAATTTGCATATAAAAGCAATTTTTAATTATTTTTTTTTTTATAAAAACCGAGTCTTACCATATATTGACCGAGACCTCGAACGAGCTTTTATGCGACTCTGCATATAGTTAACGCTCGTATGAGGCTTCTATTCAAGAAATCGACTTGAATTTTTTATACAAAATAGAGCTTTCGACTATACTTACGATACTATAAAAAAAAATTAAAAATTAAAAAATAAAAGTATTTTTTTTTCAAAACACGTTTAGTGTGATGAGTCGATCGACCCACCATACATACGCTCATAAGATTTTCAATATAGTTTAGGTCAGTGTGAGCTTATTTATACATATTTGAATTTCAATTTTTGTGACAGTATAGAATTCTTAAGCATCCTGTGTATGTTTGTTAGCAAAATCCATTTTGTCAATTTTTTGCAAAATGATGACAAGTATTAAAATTCAATCACTTATAACTCAGTAGTGTTGAATTTTGGCAAAAAGGTCTCTATACATGAAATGTTGAGAAGCCTAAAGTTCATCTAAGTAAAATATAAAAAATATATATTTTTGCTTGAAAACAAGCGATGTATCAGTTCGATCGTACCCCCATACTAGCCATTTTGAGACTTTCGGAAGAGTTAACGCTCTTAACTGTTTGGTTTCGAAGATAAAAATTTAAATTTTGAGTATCGCATAGAACTAACGTGCAGCCCCTATACGTTATGTTTAAAAAAAATATATAAAATTTTTTTTCAAAATGGCGGCTAATGTAAAAATTCAAAGTGTCATAACTTTGCTAAATGAAATCCTACTAAAAAATGTTTAATGCAAAAAGTGTTTGGAATTTTAATTTGCATATAAAAGCAATTTTTAATTATTTTTTTTTTAATAAAAACCGAGTCTTACCATATATTGACCGAGACCTCGAACGAGCTTTTATGCGACTCTGCATATAGTTAACGTTAGTATGAGGCTTCTATTCAAGAAATCGACTTGAATTTTTTATACAAAATAGAGCTTTCGACTATACTTACGATACTATAAAAAAAAATTAAAAATTAAAAAATAAAAGTATTTTTTTTAAAACACGTTTAGTGTGATGAGTCGTATCTATATATCCCACCATACATACGCTCATAAGATTTTCAAATAGTTTAGGTCAGTGTGAGCTTATTTATACATATTTGAATTTCAATTTTTGTGACAGTATAGAATTCTTAAGCATCCTGTGTATGTTTGTTAGCAAAATCCATTTTGTCAATTTTTTGCAAAATGACGACAAGTATTAAAATTCAATCACTTATAACTCAGTAGTGTTGAATTTTGGCAAAAAGGTCTCTATACATGAAATGTTGAGAAGTCTAAAGTTCATCTAAGTAAAATATAAAAAATATATATTTTTGCTTGAAAACAAGCGATGTATCAGTTCGATCGTACCCCCATACTAGCCATTTTGAGACTTTCGGAAGAGTTAACGCTCTTAACTGTTTGGTTTCGAAGATAAAAATTTAAATTTTGAGTATCGCATAGAACTAACGTGCAGCCCCTATACGTTATGTTTAAAAAAAATATATAAAATTTTTTTTCAAAATGGCGGCTAATGTAAAAATTCAAAGTGTCATAACTTTGCTAAATGAAATCCTACTAAAAAAAGTTTAATGCAAAAAGTGTTTGGAATTTTAATTTGCATATAAAAGCAATTTTTAATTATTTTTTTTTTAATAAAAACCGAGTCTTACCATATATTGACCGAGACCTCGAACGAGCTTTTATGCGACTCTGCATATAGTTAACGCTCGTATGAGGCTTCTATTCAAGAAATCGACTTGAATTTTTTATACAAAATAGAGCTTTCGACTATACTTACGATACTATAAAAAAAAATTAAAAATTAAAAAATAAAAGTATTTTTTTTTCAAAACACGTTTAGTGTGATGAGTCGTATCTATATATCCCACCATACATACGCTCATAAGATTTTCAATATAGTTTAGGTCAGTGTGAGCTTATTTATACATATTTGAATTTCAATTTTTGTGACAGTATAGAATTCTTAAGCATCCTGTGTATGTTTGTTAGCAAAATCCATTTTGTCAATTTTTTGCAAAATGACGACAAGTATTAAAATTCAATCACTTACAACTCAGTAGTGTTGAATTTTGGCAAAAAGGTCTCTATACATGAAATGTTGAGAAGCCTAAAGTTCATCTAAGTAAAATATAAAAAATATATATTTTTGCTTGAAAACAAGCGATGTATCAGTTCGATCGTACCCCCATACTAGCTATTTTGAGACTTTCGGAAGAGTTAACGCTCTTAACTGTTTGGTTTCGAAGATAAAAATTTAAATTTTGAGTATCGCATAGAACTAACGTGCAGCCCCTATACGTTATGTTTAAAAAAAATATATAAATTTTTTTTTCAAAATGGCGGCTAATGTAAAAATTCAAAGTGTCATAACTTTGCTAAATGATATCCTACTAAAAAATGTTTAATGCAAAAAGTGTTTGGAATTTTAATTTGCATATAAAAGCAATTTTTAATTATTTTTTTTTTAATAAAAACCGAGTCTTACCATATATTGACCGAGACCTCGAACGAGCTTTTATGCGACTCTGCATATAGTTAACGCTCGTATGAGGCTTCTATTCAAGAAATCGACTTGAATTTTTTATACAAAATAGAGCTTTCGACTATACTTACGATACTATAAAAAAAAATTAAAAATTAAAAAATAAAAGTATTTTTTTTTCAAAACACGTTTAGTGTGATGAGTCGATCGACCCACCATACATACACTCATAAGATTTTCAATATAGTTTAGGTCAGTGTGAGCTTATTTATACATATTTAAATTTCAATTTTTGTGACAGTATAGAATTCTTAAGCAACCTGTGTATGTTTGTTAGCAAAATCCATTTTGTCAATTTTTTGCAAAATGACGACAAGTATTAAAATTCAATCACTTATAACTCAGTAGTGTTGAATTTTGGCAAAAAGGTCTCTATACATGAAATGTTGAGAAGCCTAAAGTTCATCTAAGTAAAATATAAAAAATATATATTTTTGCTTGAAAACAAGCGATGTATCAGTTCGATCGTACCCCCATACTAGCCATTTTGAGACTTTCGGAAGAGTTAACGCTCTTAACTGTTTGGTTTCGAAGATAAAAATTTAAATTTTGAGTATCGCATAGAACTAACGTGCAGCCCCTATACGTTATGTTTAAAAAAAATATATAAAATTTTTTTTCAAAATGGCGGCTAATGTAAAAATTCAAAGTGTCATAACTTTGCTAAATGAAATCCTACTAAAAAATGTTTAATGCAAAAAGTGTTTGGAATTTTAATTTGCATATAAAAGCAATTTTTAATTATTTTTTTTTTAATAAAAACCGAGTCTTACCATATATTGACCGAGACCTCGAACGAGCTTTTATGCGACTCTGCATATAGTTAACGCTCGTATGAGGCTTCTATTCAAGAAATCGACTTGAATTTTTTATACAAAATAGAGCTTTCGACTATACTTACGATACTATAAAAAAAAATTAAAAATTAAAAAATAAAAGTATTTTTTTTTCAAAACACGTTTAGTGTGATGAGTCGATCGACCCACCATACATACGCTCATAAGATTTTCAATATAGTTTAGGTCAGTGTGAGCTTATTTATACATATTTGAATTTCAATTTTTGTGACAGTATAGAATTCTTAAGCATCCTGTGTATGTTTGTTAGCAAAATCCATTTTGTCAATTTTTTGCAAAATGACGACAAGTATTAAAATTCAATCACTTATAACTCAGTAGTGTTGAATTTTGGCAAAAAGGTCTCTATACATAAAATGTTGAGAAGCCTAAAGTTCATCTAAGTAAAATATAAAAAATATATATTTTTGCTTGAAAACAAGCGATGTATCAGTTCGATCGTACCCCCATACTAGCCATTTTGAGACTTTCGGAAGAGTTAACGCTCTTAACTGTTTGGTTTCGAAGATAAAAATTTAAATTTTAAGTATCGCATAGAACTAACGTGCAGCCCCTATACGTTATGTTTAAAAAAAATATATAATTTTTTTTTTCAAAATGGCGGCTAATGTAAAAATTCAAAGTGTCATAACTTTGCTAAATGAAATCCTACTAAAAAATGTTTAATGCAAAAAGTGTTTGGAATTTTAATTTGCATATAAAAGCAATTTTTAATTATTTTTTTTTTAATAAAAACCGAGTCTTACCATATATTGACCGAGACCTCGAACGAGCTTTTATGCGACTCTGCATATAGTTAACGCTCGTATGAGGCTTCTATTCAAGAAATCGACTTGAATTTTTTATACAAAATAGAGCTTTCGACTATACTTACGATACTATAAAAAAAAATTAAAAATTAAAAAATAAAAGTATTTTTTTTTCAAAACACGTTTAGTGTGATGAGTCGATCGACCCACCATACATACGCTCATAAGATTTTCAATATAGTTTAGGTCAGTGTGAGCTTATTTATACATATTTGAATTTCAATTTTTGTGACAGTATAGAATTCTTCAGCATCCTGTGTATGTTTGTTAGCAAAATCCATTTTGTCAATTTTTTGCAAAATGACGACAAGTATTAAAATTCAATCACTTATAACTCAGTAGTGTTGAATTTTGGCAAAAAGGTCTCTATACATGAAATGTTGAGAAGCCTTAAGTTCATCTAAGTAAAATATAAAAAATATATATTTTAGCTTGAAAACAAGCGATGTATCAGTTCGATCGTACCCCCATACTAGCCATTTTGAGACTTTCGGAAGAGTTAACGCTCTTAACTGTTTGGTTTCGAAGATAAAAATTTAAATTTTGAGTATCGCATAGAACTAACGTGCAGCCCCTATACGTTATGTTTAAAAAAAATATATAAAATTTTTTTTCAAAATGGCGGCTAATGTAAAAATTCAAAGTGTCATAACTTTGCTAAATGAAATCCTACTAAAAAATGTTTAATGCAAAAAGTGTTTGGAATTTTAATTTGCATATAAAAGCAATTTTTAATTATTTTTTTTTTAATAAAAACCGAGTCTTACCATATATTGACCGAGACCTCGAACGAGCTTTTATGCGACTCTGCATATAGTTAACGCTCGTATGAGGCTTCTATTCGAGAAATCGACTTGAATTTTTTATACAAAATAGAGCTTTCGACTATACTTACGATACTATAAAAAAAAATTAAAAATTAAAAAATAAAAGTATTTTTTTTTCAAAACACGTTTAGTGTGATGAGTCGATCGACCCACCATACATACGCTCATAAGATTTTCAATATAGTTTAGGTCAGTGTGAGCTTATTTATACATATTTGAATTTCAATTTTTGTGACAGTATAGAATTCTTAAGCATCCTGTGTATGTTTGTTAGCAAAATCCATTTTGTCAATTTTTTGCAAAATGACGACAAGTATTAAAATTCAATCACTTATAACTCAGTAGTGTTGAATTTTGGCAAAAAGGTCTCTATACATGAAATGTTGAGAAGCCTAAAGTTCATCTAAGTAAAATATAAAAAATATATATTTTTGCTTGAAAACAAGCGATGTATCAGTTCGATCGTACCCCCATACTAGCCATTTTGAGACTTTCGGAAGAGTTAACGCTCTTAACTGTTTGGTTTCGAAGATAAAAATTTAAATTTTAAGTATCGCATAGAACTAACGTGCAGCCCCTATACGTTATGTTTAAAAAAAATATATAAAATTTTTTTTCAAAATGGCGGCTAATGTAAAAATTAAAAGTGTCATAACTTTGCTAAATGAAATCCTACTAAAAAATGTTTAATGCAAAAAGTGTTTGGAATTTTAATTTGCATATAAAAGCAATTTTTAATTATTTTTTTTTTAATAAAAACCGAGTCTTACCATATATTGACCGAGACCTCGAACGAGCTTTTATGCGACTCTGCATATAGTTAACGCTCGTATGAGGCTTCTATTCAAGAAATCGACTTGAATTTTTTATACAAAATAGAGCTTTCGACTATACTTACGATACTATAAAAAAAAATTAAAAATTAAAAAATAAAAGTATTTTTTTTTCAAAACACGTTTAGTGTGATGAGTCGATCGACCCATCATACATACGCTCATAAGATTTTCAATATAGTTTAGGTCAGTGTGAGCTTATTTATACATATTTGAATTTCAATTTTTGTGACAGTATAGAATTCTTAAGCATCCTGTGTATGTTTGTTAGCAAAAATAATTTTGTCAATTTTTTGCAAAATGACGACAAGTATTAAAATTCAATCACTTATAACTCAGTAGTGTTGAATTTTGGCAAAAAGGTCTCTATACATGAAATGTTGAGAAGCCTAAAGTTCATCTAAGTAAAATATAAAAAATATATATTTTTGCTTGAAAACAAGCGATGTATCAGTTCGATCGTACCCCCATACTAGCCATTTTGAGACTTTCGGAAGAGTTACCGCTCTTAACTGTTTGGTTTCGAAGATAAAAATTTAAATTTTGAGTATCGCATAGAACTAACGTGCAGCCCCTATACGTTATGTTTAAAAAAAATATATAAAACTTTTTTTCAAAATGGCGGCTAATGTAAAAATTAAAAGTGTCATAACTTTGCTAAATGAAATCCTACTAAAAAATGTTTAATGCAAAAAGTGTTTGGAATTTTAATTTGCATATAAAAGCAATTTTTAATTATTTTTTTTTTAATAAAAACCGAGTCTTACCATATATTGACCGAGACCTCGAACGAGCTTTTATGCGACTCTGCATATAGTTAACGCTCGAATGAGGCTTCTATTCAAGAAATCGACTTGAATTTTTTATACAAAATAGAGCTTTCGACTATACTTACGATACTATAAAAAAAAATTAAAAATTAAAAAATAAAAGTATTTTTTTTTCAAAACACGTTTAGTGTGATGAGTCGATCGACCCACCATACATACGCTCATAAGATTTTCAATATAGTTTAGGTCAGTGTGAGCTTATTTATACATATTTGAATTTCAATTTTTGTGACAGTATAGAATTCTTAAGCATCCTGTGTATGTTTGTTAGCAAAATCCATTTTGTCAATTTTTTGCAAAATGACGACAAGTATTAAAATTCAATCACTTATAACTCAGTAGTGTTGAATTTTGGCAAAAAGGTCTCTATACATGAAATGTTGAGAAGCCTAAAGTTCATCTAAGTAAAATATAAAAAATATATATTTTTGCTTGAAAACAAGCGATGTATCAGTTCGATCGTACCCCCATACTAGCCATTTTGAGACTTTCGGAAGAGTTAACGCTCTTAACTGTTTGGTTTCGAAGATAAAAATTTAAATTTTGAGTATCGCATAGAACTAACGTGCAGCCCCTATACGTTATGTTTAAAAAAAATATATAAATTTTTTTTTCAAAATGGCGGCTAATGTAAAAATTCAAAGTGTCATAACTTTGCTAAATGAAATCCTACTAAAAAATGTTTAATGCAAAAAGTGTTTGGAATTTTAATTTGCATATAAAAGCAATTTTTAATTATTTTTTTTTTAATAAAAACCGAGTCTTACCATATATTGACCGAGACCTCGAACGAGCTTTTATGCGACTCTGCATATAGTTAACGCTCGTATGAGGCTTCTATTCAAGAAATCGACTTGAATTTTTTATACAAAATAGAGCTTTCGACTATACTTACGATACTATAAAAAAAAATTAAAAATTAAAAAATAAAAGTATTTTTTTTTCAAAACACGTTTAGTGTGATGAGTCGATCGACCCACCATACATACGCTCATAAGATTTTCAATATAGTTTAGGTCAGTGTGAGCTTATTTATACATATTTGAATTTCAATTTTTGTGACAGTATAGAATTCTTAAGCATCCTGTGTATGTTTGTTAGCAAAATCCATTTTGTCAATTTTTTGCAAAATGACGACAAGTATTAAAATTCAATCACTTATAACTCAGTAGTGTTGAATTTTGGCAAAAAGGTCTCTATACATGAAATGTTGAGAAGCCTAAAGTTCATCTAAGTAAAATATAAAAAATATATATTTTTGCTTGAAAACAAGCGATGTATCAGTTCGATCGTACCCCCATACTAGCCATTTTGAGACTTTCGGAAGAGTTAACGCTCTTAACTGTTTGGTTTCGAAGATAAAAATTTAAATTTTGAGTATCGCATAGAACTAACGTGCAGCCCCTATACGTTATGTTTAAAAAAAATATATAAAATTTTTTTTCAAAATGGCGGCTAATGTAAAAATTCAAAGTGTCATAACTTTGCTAAATGAAATCCTACTAAAAAATGTTTAATGCAAAAAGTGTTTGGAATTTTAATTTGCATATAAAAGCAATTTTTAATTATTTTTTTTTTAATAAAAACCGAGTCTTACCATATATTGACCGAGACCTCGAACGAGCTTTTATGCGACTCTGCATATAGTTAACGCTCGTATGAGGCTTCTATTCAAGAAATCGACTTGAATTTTTTATACAAAATAGAGCTTTCGACTATACTTACGATACTATAAAAAAAAATTAAAAATTAAAAAATAAAAGTATTTTTTTTTCAAAACACGTTTAGTGTGATGAGTCGATCGACCCACCATACATACGCTCATAAGATTTTCAATATAGTTTAGGTCAGTGTGAGCTTATTTATACATATTTGAATTTCAATTTTTGTGACAGTATAGAATTCTTAAGCATCCTGTGTATGTTTGTTAGCAAAATCCATTTTGTCAATTTTTTGCAAAATGACGACAAGTATTAAAATTCAATCACTTATAACTCAGTAGTGTTGAATTTTGGCAAAAAGGTCTCTATACATAAAATGTTGAGAAGCCTAAAGTTCATCTAAGTAAAATATAAAAAATATATATTTTTGCTTGAAAACAAGCGATGTATCAGTTCGATCGTACCCCCATACTAGCCATTTTGAGACTTTCGGAAGAGTTAACGCTCTTAACTGTTTGGTTTCGAAGATAAAAATTTAAATTTTGAGTATCGCATAGAACTAACGTGCAGCCCCTATACGTTATGTTTAAAAAAAATATATAAAATTTTTTTTCAAAATGGCGGCTAATGTAAAAATTCAAAGTGTCATAACTTTGCTAAATAAAATCCTACTAAAAAATGTTTAATGCAAAAAGTGTTTGGAATTTTAATTTGCATATAAAAGCAATTTTTAATTATTTTTTTTTTTATAAAAACCGAGTCTTACCATATATTGACCGAGACCTCGAACGAGCTTTTATGCGACTCTGCATATAGTTAACGCTCGTATGAGGCTTCTATAGAAGAAATCGACTTGAATTTTTTATACAAAATAGAGCTTTCGACTATACTTACGATACTATAAAAAAAAATTAAAAATTAAAAAATAAAAGTATTTTTTTTTCAAAACACGTTTAGTGTGATGAGTCGATCGACCCACCATACATACGCTCATAAGATTTTCAATATAGTTTAGGTCAGTGTGAGCTTATTTATACATATTTGAATTTCAATTTTTGTGACAGTATAGAATTCTTAAGCATCCTGTGTATGTTTGTTAGCAAAATCCATTTTGTCAATTTTTTGCAAAATGACGACAAGTATTAAAATTCAATCACTTATAACTCAGTAGTGTTGAATTTTGGCAAAAAGGTCTCTATACATGAAATGTTGAGAAGCCTAAAGTTCATCTAAGTAAAATATAAAAAATATATATTTTTGCTTGAAAACAAGCGATGTATCAGTTCGATCGTACCCCCATACTAGCCATTTTGAGACTTTCGGAAGAGTTAACGCTCTTAACTGTTTGGTTTCGAAGATAAAAATTTAAATTTTGAGTATCGCATAGAACTAACGTGCAGCCCCTATACGTTATGTTTAAAAAAAATATATAAAATTTTTTTTCAAAATGGCGGCTAATGTAAAAATTCAAAGTGTCATAACTTTGCTAAATGAAATCCTACTAAAAAATGTTTAATGCAAAAAGTGTTTGGAATTTTAATTTGCATATAAAAGCAATTTTTAATTATTATTTTTTTAATAAAAACCGAGTCTTACCATATATTGACCGAGACCTCGAACGAGCTTTTATGCGACTCTGCATATAGTTAACGTTAGTATGAGGCTTCTATTCAAGAAATCGACTTGAATTTTTTATACAAAATAGAGCTTTCGACTATACTTACGATACTATAAAAAAAAATTAAAAATTAAAAAATAAAAGTATTTTTTTTTCAAAACACGTTTAGTGTGATGAGTCGATCGACCCACCATACATACGCTCATAAGATTTTCAATATAGTTTAGGTCAGTGTGAGCTTGTTTATACATATTTGAATTTCAATTTTTGTGACAGTATAGAATTCTTAAGCATCCTGTGTATGTTTGTTAGCAAAATCCATTTTGTCAATTTTTTGCAAAATGACGACAAGTATTAAAATTCAATCACTTATAACTCAGTAGTGTTGAATTTTGGCAAAAAGGTCTCTATACATGAAATGTTGAGAAGCCTAAAGTTCATCTAAGTAAAATATAAAAAATATATATTTTTGCTTGAAAACAAGCGATGTATCAGTTCGATCGTACCCCCATACTAGCCATTTTGAGACTTTCGGAAGAGTTAACGCTCTTAACTGTTTGGTTTCGAAGATAAAAATTTAAATTTTGAGTATCGCATAGAACTAACGTGCAGCCCCTATACGTTATGTTTAAAAAAAATATATAAATTTTTTTTTCAAAATGGCGGCTAATGTAAAAATTCAAAGTGTCATAACTTTGCTAAATGAAATCCTACTAAAAAATGTTTAATGCAAAAAGTGTTTGGAATTTTAATTTGCATATAAAAGCAATTTTTAATTATTTTTTTTTTAATAAAAACCGAGTCTTACCATATATTGACCGAGACCTCGAACGAGCTTTTATGCGACTCTGCATATAGTTAACGCTCGTATGAGGCTTCTATTCAAGAAATCGACTTGAATTTTTTATACAAAATAGAGCTTTCGACTATACTTACGATACTATAAAAAAAAATTAAAAATTAAAAAATAAAAGTATTTTTTTTTCAAAACACGTTTAGTGTGATGAGTCGATCGACCCACCATACATACGCTCATAAGATTTTCAATATAGTTTAGGTCAGTGTGAGCTTATTTATACATATTTGAATTTCAATTTTTGTGACAGTATAGAATTCTTAAGCATCCTGTGTATGTTTGTTAGCAAAATCCATTTTGTCAATTTTTTGCAAAATGACGACAAGTATTAAAATTCAATCACTTATAACTCAGTAGTGTTGAATTTTGGCAAAAAGGTCTCTATACATGAAATGTTGAGAAGCCTAAAGTTCATCTAAGTAAAATATAAAAAATATATATTTTTGCTTGAAAACAAGCGATGTATCAGTTCGATCGTACCCCCATACTAGCCATTTTGAGACTTTCGGAAGAGTTAACGCTCTTAACTGTTTGGTTTCGAAGATAAAAATTTAAATTTTGAGTATCGCATAGAACTAACGTGCAGCCCCTATACGTTATGTTTAAAAAAAATATATAAAATTTTTTTTCAAAATGGCGGCTAATGTAAAAATTCAAAGTGTCATAACTTTGCTAAATGAAATCCTACTAAAAAATGTTTAATGCAAAAAGTGTTTGGAATTTTAATTTGCATATAAAAGCAATTTTTAATTATTATTTTTTTAATAAAAACCGAGTCTTACCATATATTGACCGAGACCTCGAACGAGCTTTTATGCGACTCTGCATATAGTTAACGTTAGTATGAGGCTTCTATTCAAGAAATCGACTTGAATTTTTTATACAAAATAGAGCTTTCGACTATACTTACGATACTATAAAAAAAAATTAAAAATTAAAAAATAAAAGTATTTTTTTTTCAAAACACGTTTAGTGTGATGAGTCGATCGACCCACCATACATACGCTCATAAGATTTTCAATATAGTTTAGGTCAGTGTGAGCTTGTTTATACATATTTGAATTTCAATTTTTGTGACAGTATAGAATTCTTAAGCATCCTGTGTATGTTTGTTAGCAAAATCCATTTTGTCAATTTTTTGCAAAATGACGACAAGTATTAAAATTCAATCACTTATAACTCAGTAGTGTTGAATTTTGGCAAAAAGGTCTCTATACATGAAATGTTGAGAAGCCTAAAGTTCATCTAAGTAAAATATAAAAAATATATATTTTTGCTTGAAAACAAGCGATGTATCAGTTCGATCGTACCCCCATACTAGCCATTTTGAGACTTTCGGAAGAGTTAACGCTCTTAACTGTTTGGTTTCGAAGATAAAAATTTAAATTTTGAGTATCGCATAGAACTAACGTGCAGCCCCTATACGTTATGTTTAAAAAAAATATATAAATTTTTTTTTCAAAATGGCGGCTAATGTAAAAATTCAAAGTGTCATAACTTTGCTAAATGAAATCCTACTAAAAAATGTTTAATGCAAAAAGTGTTTGGAATTTTAATTTGCATATAAAAGCAATTTTTAATTATTTTTTTTTTAATAAAAACCGAGTCTTACCATATATTGACCGAGACCTCGAACGAGCTTTTATGCGACTCTGCATATAGTTAACGCTCGTATGAGGCTTCTATTCAAGAAATCGACTTGAATTTTTTATACAAAATAGAGCTTTCGACTATACTTACGATACTATAAAAAAAAATTAAAAATTAAAAAATAAAAGTATTTTTTTTTCAAAACACGTTTAGTGTGATGAGTCGATCGACCCACCATACATACGCTCATAAGATTTTCAATATAGTTTAGGTCAGTGTGAGCTTATTTATACATATTTGAATTTCAATTTTTGTGACAGTATAGAATTCTTAAGCATCCTGTGTATGTTTGTTAGCAAAATCCATTTTGTCAATTTTTTGCAAAATGACGACAAGTATTAAAATTCAATCACTTATAACTCAGTAGTGTTGAATTTTGGCAAAAAGGTCTCTATACATGAAATGTTGAGAAGCCTAAAGTTCATCTAAGTAAAATATAAAAAATATATATTTTTGCTTGAAAACAAGCGATGTATCAGTTCGATCGTACCCCCATACTAGCCATTTTGAGACTTTCGGAAGAGTTAACGCTCTTAACTGTTTGGTTTCGAAGAAAAAAATTTAAATTTTGAGTATCGCATAGAACTAACGTGCAGCCCCTATACATTATGTTTAAAAAAAATATATAAAATTTTTTTTCAAAATGGCGGCTAATGTAAAAATTCAAAGTGTCATAACTTTGCTAAATGAAATCCTACTAAAAAATGTTTAATGCAAAAAGTGTTTGGAATTTTAATTTGCATATAAAAGCAATTTTTAATTATTTTTTTTTTAATAAAAACCGAGTCTTACCATATATTGACCGAGACCTCGAACGAGCTTTTATGCGACTCTGCATATAGTTAACGCTCGTATGAGGCTTCTATTCAAGAAATCGACTTGAATTTTTTATACAAAATAGAGCTTTCGACTATACTTACGATACTATAAAAAAAAATTAAAAATTAAAAAATAAAAGTATTTTTTTTTCAAAACACGTTTAGTGTGATGAGTCGATCGACCCACCATACATACGCTCATAAGATTTTCAATATAGTTTAGGTCAGTGTGAGCTTATTTATACATATTTGAATTTCAATTTTTGTGACAGTATAGAATTCTTAAGCATCCTGTGTATGTTTGTTAGCAAAATCCATTTTGTCAATTTTTTGCAAAATGACGACAAGTATTAAAATTCAATCACTTATAACTCAGTAGTGTTGAATTTTGGCAAAAAGGTCTCTATACATAAAATGTTGAGAAGCCTAAAGTTCATCTAAGTAAAATATAAAAAATATATATTTTTGCTTGAAAACAAGCGATGTATCAGTTCGATCGTACCCCCATACTAGCCATTTTGAGACTTTCGGAAGAGTTAACGCTCTTAACTGTTTGGTTTCGAAGATAAAAATTTAAATTTTGAGTATCGCATAGAACTAACGTGCAGCCCCTATACGTTATGTTTAAAAAAAATATATAAAATTTTTTTTTAAAATGGCGGCTAATGTAAAAATTCAAAGTGTCATAACTTTGCTAAATAAAATCCTACTAAAAAATGTTTAATGCAAAAAGTGTTTGGAATTTTAATTTGCATATAAAAGCAATTTTTAATTATTTTTTTTTTTATAAAAACCGAGTCTTACCATATATTGACCGAGACCTCGAACGAGCTTTTATGCGACTCTGCATATAGTTAACGCTCGTAAGAGGCTTCTATAGAAGAAATCGACTTGAATTTTTTATACAAAATAGAGCTTTCGACTATACTTACGATACTATAAAAAAAAATTAAAAATTAAAAAATAAAAGTATTTTTTTTTCAAAACACGTTTAGTGTGATGAGTCGATCGACCCACCATACATACGCTCATAAGATTTTCAATATAGTTTAGGTCAGTGTGAGCTTATTTATACATATTTGAATTTCAATTTTTGTGACAGTATAGAATTCTTAAGCATC